>NW_027488637.1:600000-818409 GCF_050948215.1 Halictus rubicundus | reverse complement strand
ATAGATGATAGGATAGGATTGAGGATTGGATAGGATACAGGATAGGATGGGATAGAGGATAGGATAGGGGATTTGATAGGATAGAGGATAGGATAGGATAGAAGATAGGATAGGATAGAGGATTGGATAGAGGATAGGATAGAGAATAGGTTAGGATAGAGAATAGGAACGGATAGATGATATTATAGGATAGAGGATAGGATATGATAGAGTATACGATATTATAGAGGGTAGGATAGGATAGAGCATAGGATAGGGGATTGGATAGGATAGGATAGAGGATAGGATAGGATAGCGGATTGGATAGGATACAGGAAAGGATAGACTTGAGGATAGATGATAGGGTAGGATAGAAGATAGGATAGGATAGAGGATAGGATAGGATAGAGCATAGAATAGGATAGAGGATAGGATAGGATAGAGGATAGGATATGATAGAGGATAGGATCGGATAGAGGATAGGATAGGATAGAGGATAGGATAGGATAGAGGATAGGCTAGGATAGAGGATAGGATGGGATATAGGATAGAGGATAGGATAGGATAGAGGATAGGATAGGATAGAGGATAGGATAGGATAGAGGATAGGATAGGATAGAGGATAGGATAGGATAGAGGATAGGCTAGGATAGAAGATAGGATAGGATAGAGGATACGATAGGATAGAGGATACGATAGGATAGAGGTTAGGATAGGATAGAGGATAGGATAGGATAGAGGATTGGATAGGATAGAGGATAGATGATAGGATAGGATTGAGGATTGGATAGGATACAGGATAGGATAGGATAGAGGATAGGATAGGATAGAAGATAGGATAGGATAGAGGATAGAATAGGATAGAGGATAGCATAGGATAGAGGATAGGATAGGATAGAGGATAGGATCGGATAGAGGATAGGATAGGATAGAGGATAGGATAGGATAGAGGATAGGATAGGATAGAGGATAGGATAGCATAGAGGATAGGATAGGATAGAGGATAGGATGGGATAGAGGATAGGATAGGATAGAGGATAGGATAGAGGATAGGATAGAGGATAGGATAGAGGATAGGATAGGATAGAGGATAGGATCGGATAGAGGATAGGATAGGATAGAGGATAGGATAGGATAGAGGATAGGATAGGATAGAGGATAGGATAGCATAGAGGATAGGATAGGATAGAGGATAGGATAGGATAGAGGATAGGATAGGATAGAGGATGGGATAGGATAGAGGATAGGATAGGATAGAGGATAGGATGGGATAGAGGAGAGGATAGGATAGGATAGAGGATAGGATAGGATAGAGGGTAGGATAGGATAGAGGATAGGATAGGATAGAGGAGAGGATAGGATAGAGGATAGGATAGACGATAGGATAGGATAGAGCATAGGACAGGATAGAGGATATGATAGGATAGAGGATAGGATAGGATAGAGGATAGGATAGGATAGAGGATAGGATAGGATAGAGGATAGGATAGGATAGAGGATAGGATGGGATAGAGGATATAATAGGATAGAGGATAGGATAGGATAGAGGATAGGATAGGATAGAGGATAGGATAGGATAGAGGATAGGATAGGATAGAGGATAGGATCGGATAGAGGATAGGATAGGATAGAGGATAGAGGATAGGATAGGATAGAGGATAGGATAGGATAGAGGATAGGATAGGATAGAGGATAGGATAGGATAGAGGATAGGATAGGATAGAGGATAGGATAGGATAGAGGATAGGATAGGATAGAGGATAGGATAGGATAGAGGATAGGATAGGATAGAGGATAGGATAGGATAGAGGATAGGATAGGATAGAGGATAGGATAGGATAGAGGATAGGATAGGGTAGAGGATAGGATAGGATAGAGGATAGGATAGGATAGAGGATAGGATAGGATAGAGGATAGGATAGGATAGGATAGAGGATAGAGGATAGAGGATAGGATAGGATAGAGGATAGGATAGGATAGTGGATAGGATAGGATAGAGGATAGGATAGGATAGAGGATAGGATAGGATAGAGGATAGGATAGGATAGAGGATAGGATCAGATAGCGGATAAGTTAGGATAGAGGATAGGATAGGATAGAGGATAGGATAGGATAGAGGATAGGATAGAGGATAGGATAGAGGATAGGATAGGATAGAGGATAGGATCGAATAGAGGATAGGATAGAGGATAGGATAGGATACAGGATAGGATAGGATAGAGGATAGGATAGGGGATTTGATAGGATAGAGGATAGGATAGGATAGATGATAGGATAGGATAGAGGATAGGATAGGATAGAGGATAGCATAGGATGGAGGATAGGATAGAGGATAGGATAGGATAGAGGATAGGATAGCATAGAGGATAGGATAGGATAGAGGATAGGATAGGATAGAGGATAGGATAGGATAGAGGATGGGATAGGATAGAAGATAGGATAGGATAGAGGATAGGATAGGATAGAGGATAGGATAGGATAGAGGATAGGATCGGATAGAGGATAGGATAGGATAGAGGATAGGATAGGATAGAGGATAGGATAGGATAGAGGATAGGATAGACGATAGGATAGGATAGAGCATAGGACAGGATAGAGGATATGATAGGATAGAGGATAGGATAGGATAGAGTATAGGATAGGATAGAGGATAGGATAGGATAGAGGATAGGATAGGATAGAGGATAGGATAGGATAGAGGATAGGATAGGATAGAGGATAGGATAGACGATAGGATAGGATAGAGCATAGGACAGGATAGAGGATATGATAGGATAGAGGATAGGATAGGATAGAGTATAGGATAGGATAGAGGATAGGATAGGATAGAGGATAGGATAGGATAGAGGATAGGATGGGATAGAGGATATAATAGGATAGAGGATAGGATAGGATAGAGGATAGGATAGGATAGAGGATAGGATAGGATAGAGGATAGGATAGGATAGAGGATATGATAGGATAGAGGATAGGATAGGATAGAGGATAGGATAGGATAGAGGATGGGGACCGAGGGGATATGGGCTTAGTAGTGGTGACTCGGATCCACTACTAGGTATGCCACAGTGGTGGCGGTCATATCCCTAAAATCCTCTACGCTCCACCTCCTCGTGGTGGTCCCTGGGAACACACATAGTTGTGTGTTGCTAACGGAGCGAGGGGTATTCCGCGGAAAGTAGTCCCAATGATGTATGAGGCGATGCCGGCGGGATCTTCGGATCCTGGCAGGGCCTCCCTTGCCGGTAAGGCTCACACGGAGGGATAAAAAACCGCGGAATGGGTCCTGCGATAACGACCGGGGAGGTCGCCGCAGGGCCCTTGCCGTAAACCGGTGGTCATGTTTTACCGGAACGGTGGTCTTGCCTTAATCGGCCGGGCCGCGAGGATGATAACCTCTATAAAAATCCCTAATGCCCTAAGCTTAGGTGCGCGGTGAGAGGGTACGCCCTGGCTACAGGGCGCGGCTGGTGGGGTTCATCAGCCACTAGCGCACCATCTCTGGATACCTGGCGAACTCCAGTTGAAATTAGCCTTACCCGGGCAAGGAGGCTCTGCTCGGGCGGACGTGTTTTTTCCTGCCAATCTCGTGGGACCAGATATGGAATCGTATAATAAAAACCTTGATGTTGTGGGGGAGGCTGCCGATACGGCAGCAGCTGTGGCGGGGGAAGAGACGGCAGCGGTCACTGACGGGGAGGGGATGGCAACGATTACTGCCGGGGAGGACGCGGTCGTGGTCATCGCGGACGAGGACTCGGATGGGGATGAAACAATCATCTCCATCTCGAGCTCCGTCGGCTCGATCGTGACGCGCGGGGGCGCGGAGAAGCGGGGCGCGACATCTGGGGTCTCTGACCCCAAGCGTGCCCGGTTAGAGGGGGGGCAGCACACCCGCGGCGGGTCGGTGTCGCGGACGGACCCCGGGGAGGGCTCGTCGGGGACGCCCACCATGGATCTGGCCCTCGGCGGCCGCGCCGAGAGGAGTCAGACGAGGAGGGTGGATGACCTCATCGAGCTGGGTGGGAGGATGCCGACAGCGCAGCTAGTAGGGGAGGTGGAGGAGGCGATGTTGAGGGTGGAGAGAGTCTCCACCGTCTCAAAGGGCCTCAAAGGGGACCTGGCTAAAGACTTGCGGGATTGTTCTGCAGTCGCCAGGGCCCACTGCACCACCTTGATGCAGCGGTGCTTTACCGGGATGGCGTGGCAGGGTAGCCAGGAGGTGGCCCGCCTCCGCGAGCAGAACGCGGCCCTCGCGAAGGAGGCGGGTGACCTCCGGGCGAGGCTCCGGTCAATGGAGGCCGGGCGGCGGGCGAACACCGACAGCGGTCGCCGGGCGGGACATGCGCCAATAGGGGAAGCGCCCCCCGCCTCCTCGACAGCGGGGGTCCGTACGCGGGGGATGGAGGCGATGGGATCGTCGGGGGAGGGAGCGGGAGTTTTGGACTCCGAAGCCCTGCTTCTCCGGGTCGGCGCGCTGATAACGGCCAGGAACCGGGAGCTAGAGGCCCGGATGGAGGAGCGGTTCCGGACGATTCTGGCCGGGTTGGCCCCGGCCCTCCGGGCGGAGGGTAAGTCGGCGCGCGAGGCGACGCCGGTGGCTTCTCTGCCGGCGACGTCTGTCACCAAGGGGACTGGACCGGTGGTCGTGTCCAACGTGAGGGTGGTGCCCCCCGTTATCATTCCGCCACCGGTCGTCCCGGCCTCGTGGATGGAGGTGACGAGCAAGGCGGCGAAGAGGGCCAAGAAGAAGATGGCCGCGGAGGAGGCTGCGGCGAGAGCAGCCGCGGCCGAGGCAGCTGCCGCCGCTTCACGGCTGCAGGCTGCGAGGGAGCCGAGGGCGGCGGGCGGCGCACGAGTGCAGGGCGGCGCGAGCGCGGCGAAGCCCGCCGCCGGGAGGGACGGTGGCCTGGGACGCACCCCCAGAACGGGAGCAGTGGCCATCACCATCCCCGAGAGCTGCAAGCTCACTTATTCGGAGGTGATGGCCAGGGCAAAAGAGAGGGTGGACCTCAAGGCTATCGGGATCGAGTCGGGGGTGCTTCCCAGGCGGTCGAAAACCGGCGGGATCCTCCTGGAGGTCAGGGGCACGGGGTGCCAGGAGAAGGCACGGGCCCTCTCCGGGAGGATCGCCGAGGCGCTTGGGGGGACCGGGGTTAAGGTCTCCCAGGCGGTCAAGCGCGGCGAGGTGCGCGTGGCGGGCCTGGACGACTCGGTGTCGCCCGGGGACGTAGCGGCGGCGCTGGCGGCGGCGGGGGGGTGTTCCGCGGCGGAGTTCCGGGTCGGCGAGATCCGCAGACCCGCCTCGGAGCAGGCGCTGGGCTCCTGTTGGGCCCAGGGCCCCCTCGCGGCCGTCAAGAAAGTGTTGGCGGGAGGCCGGCTGCTGGTCGGCTGGTCCTCGGCCCGCGTCGAGGCGCTGAGGGAGCGGCCCCTCCAATGCTTCCGTTGTTTGGAGACGGGGCACACGCGGGCGACATGCGAGAGCGCGGTCGACAGAGGCGCGATGTGCTACCGCTGCGGGGCGGCGGAGCACCGGGCTTCGGCCTGTAGGGCCGCCCCCAGGTGTCCGCTCTGCGCGGACCTGGGGAGACCATCGGGCCATAGATTCGGGGCCAAAGCGTGTGCCCCGGCTCCCAAGAGGGGCCGCGCGGCGACGAAAGAGAAGGGCGCGTCTGGGGCTGCATCCGCGCAGCGGCCGCAGACGGCGCCGGGGGCCCGGACCTCCCAGGGAGGGGACTCTGCAGAGCCCATGTTAGAGTAGGTACTTTTAATCCTACTCCGGTTCTGCAGGCGAACCTCAACCACTCGCGCGCGGCACAGGACCTGTTTGTCCAAGCCGTGCGCGAGTGGGGGGCTGGGCTGGCAGTTGCGGCGGAGCCGTACGCAATCCCCGAACACCCCTTCTGGGTGGGGGACGAGATCGGCTCCGTAGTAATAGTGGCGGGAAGCCGCCCCGGGTCCCCGTCGGTCTCCCTTCTGGAGCGGGGCGAGGGATTCGTGGCGGTGCAATGGGGGGACATCGCGGTTGTCGGGATCTACATCTCGCCGAGCTGTGGCCTCGATCAATTTCGGGGGTTCCTGGGTGGGCTGAACAGCTGCATCGCGCGGTGCAGCGCCCGCCCGGTTCTCGCTTTGGGAGACTTCAATGCCCACGCGGTATCGTGGGGGAGTCCCAGGACGACCACTAGGGGTAGCGAGGTGTTAACCTGGGCGGCCGGCCTGGATCTCCGGTTGATTAACCGGGGATCCACGCCGACGTGCGTGCGTCCGCAGGGGGTCTCGATTGTCGACCTGACATGGGGGACTCCCTCGGCCGTGCGCCGGGTGTCGGGATGGAGGGTGGCCGAGGAGATAGAGATTGCGTCAGACCATACGCCCATCGTCATGGACGTGTGGCCCACCCTCCACGCGCGGGATTCCCGGCCGGGCCGGGGGGACCGACGGCCGCGATGGGCCTTGAAGCGGCTGGACGCGGACGCGTTCGGGGCCGCGGTAGCCGCGGCGACATGGACGGGGCCGGCCCTGTCCGAGCTGGCGCCTGCGCAAGGGGCGAGGCGGCTGCGGGAGGTAACGACGGCGGTGTGCGACACCGCCATGCCCCGCAGCCGGTTCGCCCCCAGGAGGGCGGCGTACTGGTGGTCCGCCGGCATTGCGGAGCTCCGGCGTGCCTGCAATGCCGCGCGGCGTCGGTACGGCCGAGCGCGTAGGAGGCGCGACGACGAGGAGGCGACGGCGAGGCTCGGCGGGGAGTACCGAGCCGCGCTCGGGGTTCTCCGCAGGGCTATCGCACGGGCCAAGGCCGACGCGTGGTCGGAGCTCGTCGGCACGGTGGACTCCGATCCATGGGGGCGCCCGTACAAGCTTGTCATGAACAAGCTGCGCGCGTGGGCGCCTCCGGTGACGGAGTCGATGGACCCCCACCTGCTCGAGGGAGTGGTGGCGTCCCTCTTCCCGCGAGAGGGGGGACAACTGCGCCGCTCCCATTGGGAACAGGAGCCTCTCTCCTGGTCCGCAGAGTGGGAGGTGTCGGCCGGCGAGCTGGGTGAGGCGATGGCCAGGGCGCGGCGGGTGGGCCGCAAGGCCCCGGGCCCGGACGGGGTGCCGGGCCGCGCGTTGGTCTTGGCCCTGGAGGGGGGACTCGCCGCCGAACTCCGGCAGCTGTATAACGGCTTTCTGAGGGAGGGGGTGTTCCCCACGGAGTGGAAGTCGGGCAGGTTGGTCCTCCTTCCGAAGGGGGGCAAGTCCCGGGACTCGCCCTCAGGGTACCGGCCAATTTGTCTGCTGGACGAGGCGGGGAAGTTGTTCGAGCGCGTACTCGTTGGACGCCTCGTCCGGCACCTGTCGGCGGGAGGGGTCCCCGATCTGAGCGGGGTTCAATTCGGCTTCCGGGAGGGTCTCTCCACCGTCGACGCTATTCGGCGGGTGAGGGCTCTCTCGGAGGCCTGTACGAGGGGGGGCGGTGTTGCGTTGGCGATATCCTTGGATATCGCTAACGCGTTCAACACCGTCCCCTGGGATCGGATAATGGAGGCCCTGGTCTTCCACCGGGTGCCTCTGTATCTCAGAAGGGTGATCGGGAGCTATCTCTCCGACAGGGGTATAGAGTATCCCGGCCGGTACGGGATGGTGCGCAGGGGCGTCGTGCGCGGGGTTCCGCAGGGCTCGGTGTTGGGCCCGTTGCTGTGGAATCTTGCGTACGATCGCGTCCTGCGGGAGGAGATGCCTCCCGGGGTCAGCCTGACGTGTTACGCCGACGACACGCTGGTATTGGCCACCGGGAGGTATGCGAAGGAGGCCATCTGCCTGGCGGAGCGCGGCGCGTGGCGCGCGGTGCGCGCGATCCGGTCGCTGGGCCTAGAGGTGTCCGTCGAGAAAACCAGGGCCATGTGGTTTCCCCGCTCGGCCCGGTTGGCGGCGCCTCCCCAGTGCTGGATCTGCGTGGGGGAGGGGATGGTCAAGGTCGGGTCCCAGATGCGGTACCTGGGACTCGAGCTTGACGGCCGGTGGCGTTTTGACCGCCACCTTGAGTCGCTGGCGCCCCGGGCGGAGAGGGCGACCGCTGCGCTCGGTCGCCTTCTCCCGAATCTCGGGGGACCCTGTGGACGGGTGCGTCGTCTGTTCGCGGTGGTGGTGCGAGTTTTGGTCCTGTACGGAGCCCCTGTGTGGGCGCGCGATGTCTTGGCTAGGGGGCGCAGTGGCGGCACACGGTCGCTGCTGCGTCGCATCGAGCGCAGGCTGGCCATAGGCATCGTGCGGGGGTACCGCACCATTTCATACGCGACGGCGATGGTGATGTCGGGGCTGATCCCCCTCGAGCTGGAGGCCCGCGTGTTGGCGGATGTGCATACGCACTCCAGGGAACTCCGGCTCCGGGGGGTGGCCCCGGATCAGGCGCGGCTCATGGTGGATGAGCTCAGGCGACATGCTCGGCGGCACGCAGCCCGGGAGTGGCGCGATAGCCTTCCCGGGACGAGGGAGGGCGAGAGGCGGGCCGTTCGGGCCATCCTCCCGGTGTTCGATCAATGGAACAGGGGATGGATGGGGCATAGGGTCTCCTACCGTGTGACGCAGGTGATGAGCGGGCACGGGTGCTTCGGCGACTACCTGTGTCGCATCGGGAGGGAGACCGAGGAGGCGTGTCACCACTGCGGCGAGCCGCGGGACACGGCGCAACACACTCTGGAGGAGTGTCCGGCATGGGGGGGAGAGCGCCGTGCCCTGCGGCGCGCGGTGGGACACGACCTCTCGCTCCCGGCTGTCGTCGCTGCGGCAGCCGGTGGCGAGGAGGCGTGGAGGGGGTTCGCTTCCTTCTGCGAGCGGGTTATGCTGCGGAAGGAGGCTGCGGAACGGGATCGGGAGCGTAATCACGATCCCGGCCGAAGGGGGGGGAGGCGGCGCAGGGTACGCCCCGGGGGCGTACCCCCGTTGCGACGCCTCTGACGCGAGCGGGGACGCCCTTGATGATCTCGAGGCGGGGGATCGGATATCCCCTTACACTCGGTCACCAACGGCGTCCCCGGAGGCCGCCGGGCATCTCGAGCGGGGGCTCGGATGCTCATCGGGCGGCCTAACAGGGGGGAAGGCGCCACGTCGTCCGTTGCGTGGTGCCTTCGGATAGAGTAGGTACGGGAGGGGGCCGCGTCCCCCCTGGGTGGTATGCTAAGGCGGGGGCACACCGGATTGACATGCGCGCGCAGAGCACGGGTGCTCCCAGGAGTCTAGGGACGGACGGGGAGGAGTTAGTGGGTATACTCGGCGTTGCACCAACCAGCCGAGGAGCCCCACATAACCCGGACCACCCCCCCCCCCCGGGGGGGTTCGGGTATCCGTAACGAGATTACCTCCTCGGAAAAAAAAAAAAAAAAAAAAAAGGATAGGATAGAGGATAGGATAGGATAGAGGATAGGATAGGATAGAGGATAGGATAGGATAGAGGATAGGATAGGATAGAGGATAGGATAGGATAGAGGATAGGATAGGATAGAGGATAGGATAGGATAGAGGATAGGATAGGATAGAGGATAGGATAGGATAGAGGATGGGATAGGATAGAGGATAGGATAGGATAGAGGATAGGATAGGATAGAGGATAGGATAGGATAGAGGATAGAGGATAGGATAGGATAGAGGATAGGATAGGATAGAGGTTAGGATAGGATAGAGGATAGGATAGGATAGAGGATAGGATAGGGTAGAGGATAGGATAGGATAGAGGATAGGATAGGATAGAGGATAGGATAGGATAGAGGATATGATAGGACAGAGGAATGGATAGGATAGAGGATTGGATAGGATAGAGGATAGGATAGGATAGAGGATAGGATAGCATAGAGGATAAGATAGGATAGGATAGAGGATAGGATAGAGGATAGGATAGAGGATAGGATAGGATAGAGGATAGGATCGGATAGAGGATAGGATAGAGGATAGGATAGGATATAGGATAGGATAGGATACAGGATAGGATAGGATAGAGGATAGGATAGGATAGAGGATAGGATAGGATAGAGGATAGGATAGGATAGAGGATAGGATAGGATAGAGGATAGGATAGGATAGAGGATAGGATAGGATAGAGGATAGGATAGGATAGAGGATGGGATAGGATAGAGGATAGGATAGGATAGAGGATAGGATAGGATAGAGGATAGGATAGGATAGAGGATAGAGGATAGGATAGGATAGAGGATAGGATAGGATAGAGGTTAGGATAGGATAGAGGATAGGATAGGATAGAGGATAGGATAGGGTAGAGGATAGGATAGGATAGAGGATAGGATAGGATAGAGGATAGGATAGGATAGAGGATATGATAGGACAGAGGAATGGATAGGATAGAGGATTGGATAGGATAGAGGATAGGATAGGATAGAGGATAGGATAGCATAGAGGATAAGATAGGATAGGATAGAGGATAGGATAGAGGATAGGATAGAGGATAGGATAGGATAGAGGATAGGATCGGATAGAGGATAGGATAGAGGATAGGATAGGATATAGGATAGGATAGGATACAGGATAGGATAGGATAGAGGATAGGATAGGATAGAGGATAGGATAGGATAGTGGATAGGATAGGATAGAGGATAGGATACGATAGAGGATAGGATAGGATAGAGGATAGGAAAGGATAGAGGATAGGATAGGATAGAGGATAGGATAGGATAGAGGATAGGATAGGATAGAGGATAGGATAGAGGATAGGATAGAGGATAGGATAGAGGATAGGATAGGATAGAAGATAGGATAGGACGGAGGATAGGATAGGATAGGATAGAGGATAGGATAGACGATAGGATAGGATAGAGGATAGGATAGGATAGAGGATAGGATAGGATAGAGGATAGATGATAGGATAGGATTGAGGAATGGATAGGATACAGGATAGGATAGGATAGAGGATAGGATAGGGGATTTGATAGGATAGAGGATAGGATAGGATAGAAGATAGGATAGGATAGAGGATAGGATAGGATAGAGGATAGGATAGGATAGAGGATAGGATAGGATAGAGGATAGGATAGGATAGAGGATAGGATAGGATAGAGGATAGGATAGGATAGAGGATAGGATAGGATAGAGGATAGGATAGGATAGAGGATAGGATAGGGGATTTGATAGGATAGAGGATAGGATAGGATAGAAGATAGGATAGGATAGAGGATACGATACGATAGAGGATAGGATAGGATAGAGGATTGGATAGGATACAGGAAAGGATAGACTTGAGGATAGATGAAAAGATAGGATAGAGGATTGGATAGGATAGGATAGAGGATAGGATAGGGGATTTGATAAGATAGACGATAGGATAGGATAGAAGATAGGATAGGATAGAGGATACGATAGGATAGAGGATAGGATAGGATAGAGGATAGGATAGGATAGAGGATAGGATAGGATAGAGGATAGGATAGGTTAGAGGATTGGATAGAGGATAGGATAGGATAGAGGATAGGATAGCATAGAGGATAGGATAGGATAGGATAGAGGATAGGATAGAGGATAGGATAGAGGATAGGATAGGATAGAGGATAGGATCGGATAGAGGATAGGATAGAGGATAGGATAGGATATAGGATAGGATAGGATACAGGATAGGATAGGATAGAGGATAGGATAGGATAGAGGATAGGATAGGATAGTGGATAGGATAGGATAGAGGATAGGATAGCATAGAGGATAGGATAGGATAGAGGATAGGATAGGATAGAGGATAGGTTAGGATAGAGGATAGGATAGGATAGAGGATAGGATAGGATAGAGGATAGGATAGGATAGAGGATAGGATAGGATAGAGGATAGAGGATAGGATAGGATAGAGGATAGGATAGGATAGTGGATAGGATAGGATAGAGGATAGGATAGGATAGAGGATAGGATAGGATAGAGGATAGGATAGGATAGAGGATAGGATAGAGGATAGGATAGAGGATAGGATAGAGGATACGATAGGATAGAGGATAGGATCGAATAGAGGATAGGATAGAGGATAGGATAGGATACAGGATAGGATAGGATAGAGGATAGGATAGGGGATTTGATAGGATTGAGGATAGGATAGGATAGATGATAGGATAGGATAGAGGATAGGATAGGATAGAGGATAGGATCGGATAGAGGATAGGATAGGATAGAGGATAGGATAGGATAGAGGATAGGATAGGATAGAGGATGGGATAGGATAGAGGATAGGATAGGATAGAGGATTGGATAGAGGATAGGATAGGATAGAGGATAGGATAGGTTAGAGGATTGGATAGAGGATAGGATAGGATAGAGGATAGGATAGAGAATAGGTTAGGATAGAGAATAGGAACGGATAGATGATATTATAGGATAGAGGATAGGATATGATAGAGTATACGATATTATAGAGGATAGGATAGGATAGAGCATAGGATAGGGGATTGGATAGGATAGGATAGAGGATAGGATAGGATAGCGGATTGGATAGGATACAGGAAAGGATAGACTTGAGGATAGATGATAGGGTAGGATAGAAGATAGGATAGGATAGAGGATAGGATAGGATAGAGGATAGATGATAGGATAGGATTGAGGATTGGATAGGATACAGGATAGGATAGGATAGAGGATAGGATAGGGGATTTGATAGGATAGAGGATAGGATAGGATAGAATATAGGATAGGATAGATGATAGGATAGGATAGAGGATAGAATAGGATAGAGGATAGGATAGGATAGAGGATAGGATAAGATAGAGGATAGGATAGGATAGAGGATAGGATAGGATAGAGGATAGGATAGGATAGAGGATAGGATAGGATAGAGGATAGGATAGGATAGAGGATAGGATAGGATAGACGATAGGATAGCATAGAGGATAGGATAGGATAGAGGATAGGATAGAGGATAGGATAGAGGATAGGATAGGATAGAGGATAGGATCGGATAGAGAATAGGATAGAGGATAGGATAGGATAGAGGATAGAGGATAGGATAGGATACAGGATAGGATAGGATAGAGGATAGGATAGGTGATTTGATAGGATAGAGGATAGGATAGGATAGAAGATAGGATAGGATAGAGGATAGAATAGGATAGAGGATAGCATAGGATAGAGGATAGGATAGGATAGAGGATAGGATAGACGATAGGATAGGATAGAGCATAGGACAGGATAGAGGATAGAATAGGATAGAGGAGAGCATAGGATAGAGGATAGGATAGGATAGAGGATAGGATAGGATAGAGGATAGAGGATAGGATAGGATACAGGATAGGATAGGATAGAGGATAGGATAGGTGATTTGATAGGATAGAGGATAGGATAGGATAGAAGATAGGATAGGATAGAGGATAGAATAGGATAGAGGATGGCATAGGATAGAGGATAGGATAGGATAGAGGATAGGATAGGATAGGATAGAGGATAGGATAGGATAGAGGATAGGATAGGATAGAGGATAGGATAGGATAGAGGAGAGGATAGGATAGAGGATAGGATAGACGATAGGATAGGATAGAGCATAGGACAGGATAGAGGATATGATAGGATAGAGGATAGCATAGGATAGAGGATAGGATAGGATAGAAGATAGGATAGGATAGAGGATAGAATAGGATAGAGGAGAGCATAGGATAGAGGATAGGATAGGATAGAGGATAGGATAGGATAGAGGATAGAGGATAGGATAGGATACAGGATAGGATAGGATAGAGGATAGGATAGGTGATTTGATAGGATAGAGGATAGGATAGGATAGAAGATAGGATAGGATAGAGGATAGAATAGGATAGAGGATGGCATAGGATAGAGGATAGGATAGGATAGAGGATAGGATAGGATAGGATAGAGGATAGGATAGGATAGAGGATAGGATAGGATAGAGGATAGGATAGGATAGAGGAGAGGATAGGATAGAGGATAGGATAGACGATAGGATAGGATAGAGCATAGGACAGGATAGAGGATATGATAGGATAGAGGATAGGATAGGATAGAGGATAGGATAGGATAGAGGATAGGATAGGATACAGGATAGGATAGGATAGAGGATAGGATAGTATAGAGGATAGGATAGGATAGAGGATAGGATAGGATAGAGGATAGGATAGGATAGAGGATAGGATAGGATAGACGATAGGATAGCATAGAGGATAGGATAGGATAGAGGATAGGATAGAGGATAGGATAGAGGATAGGATAGGATAGAGGATAGGATCGGATAGAGGATAGGATAGAGGATAGGATAGGATAGAGGATAGAGGATAGGATAGGATACAGGATAGGATAGGATAGAGGATAGGATAGGATAGAAGATAGGATAGGATAGAGGATAGAATAGGATAGAGGATAGCATAGGATAGAGGATAGGATAGGATAGAGGATAGGATAGGATAGGATAGAGGATAGGATAGGATAGAGGATAGGATAGGTGATTTGATACGATAGAGGATAGGATAGGATAGAAGATAGGATAGGATAGAGGATAGAATAGGATAGAGGATAGCATAGGATAGAGGATAGGATAGGATAGAGGATAGGATAGGATAGAGGATAGAGGATAGGATAGGATACAGGATAGGATAGGATAGAGGATAGGATAGGTGATTTGATAGGATAGAGGATAGGATAGGATAGAAGATAGGATAGGATAGAGGATAGAATAGGATAGAGGATGGCATAGGATAGAGGATAGGATAGGATAGAGGATAGGATAGGATAGGATAGAGGATAGGATAGGATAGAGGATAGGATAGGATAGAGGATAGGATAGGATAGAGGATAGGATAGGATAGAGGATAGGATAGGATAGAGGATAGGATAGGATAGAGGATAGGATAGGATAGAGGATAGGATAGGTGATTTGATAGGATAGAGGATAGGATAGGATAGAAGATAGGATAGGATAGACGATAGAATAGGATAGAGGATAGCATAGGATAGAGGATAGGATAGGATAGAGGATAGGATAGGATAGAGGATAGGATAGGATAGAGGATAGAGGATAGGATAGAATACAGGATAGGATAGGATAGAGGATAGGATAGGTGATTTGATAGGATAGAGGATAGGATAGGATAGAAGATAGGATAGGATAGAGGATAGAATAGGATAGAGGATGGCATAGGATAGAGGATAGGATAGGATAGAGGATAGGATAGGATAGGATAGAGGATAGGATAGGATAGAGGATAGGATAGGATAGAGGATAGGATAGGATAGAGGAGAGGATAGGATAGAGGATAGGATAGACGATAGGATAGGATAGAGCATAGGACAGGATAGAGGATATGATAGGATAGAGGATAGGATAGGATAGAGGATAGGATAGGATAGAGGATAGGATAGGATAGAGGATATGATAGGATAGAGGATAGGATAGGATAGAGGATAGGATAGGATAGAGGATAGGATAGGATAGAGGATAGGATAGGATAGAGGATAGGATGGGATAGAGGATATAATAGGATAGAGGATAGGATAGGATAGAGGATAGGATAGGATAGAGGATAGGATAGGATAGAGGATAGGATAGGATAGAGGATAGGATCGGATAGAGGATAGGATAGGATAGAGGATAGGATAGGATAGAGGATAGGATAGGATAGAGGATAGGATAGCATAGAGGATAGGATAGGATAGAGGATAGGATAGGATAGAGGATAGGATAGGATAGAGGATAGGATAGGATAGAGGATAGGATAGAGGATAGGATAGAGGATAGGATAGAGGATAGGATAGAGGATAGGATAGAGGATAGGATAGGATAGAGGATAGGATCGGATAGAGGATAGGATAGGATAGAGGATAGGATAGGATAGAGGATAGGATAGGATAGAGGATAGGATAGGATAGAGGATAGGATAGGATAGAGGATAGGATAGGATAGAGGATAGGATAGGATAGAGGATAGGATAGGATAGAGGATAGGATCGGATAGAGGATAGGATAGGATAGAGGATAGGATAGGATAGAGGATAGGATAGGATAGAGGATAGGATAGGATAGAGGATAGGATAGGTGATTTGATAGGATAGAGGATGGTATAGGATAGAAGATAGGATAGGATAGAGGATAGGATAGGATACAGGATAGGATAGGATAGAGGATGGGATAGGATAGAGGATAGGATAGGATAGAGGAGAGGATAGGATAGAGGATAGGATAGACGATAGGATAGGATAGAGCATAGGACAGGATAGATGATAGGATAGGATAGTGGATAGGATAGGATAGAGGATAGGATAGGATAGAGGATAGGATAGGATAGAGGATAGGATAGGATAGAGGATAGGATCGGATAGAGGATAGGATAGGATAGAGGATAGGATAGGATAGAGGATAGGATAGGATAGAGGATAGGATCAGATAGAGGATAGGATAGGATAGAGGATAGGATAGGATAGAGGATAGGATAGGATAGAGGATAGGATAGGATAGAGGATAGGATAGGATAGAGGATAGGATAGGATAGTGGATAGGATAGGATAGAGGATAGGATAGGATAGAGGATAGGATAGGATAGAGGATAGGATAGGATAGAGGATGGTATAGGATAGAAGATAGGATAGGATAGAGGATAGGATAGGATACAGGATAGGATAGGATAGAGGATGGGATAGGATAGAGGATAGGATAGGATAGAGGAGAGGATAGGATAGAGGATAGGATAGACGATAGGATAGGATAGAGCATAGGACAGGATAGATGATAGGATAGGATAGTGGATAGGATAGGATAGAGGATAGGATAGGATAGAGGATAGGATAGGATAGAGGATAGGATAGGATAGAGGATAGGATCGGATAGAGGATAGGATAGGATAGAGGATAGGATAGGATAGAGGATAGGATAGGATAGAGGATAGGATCAGATAGAGGATAAGTTAGGATAGAGGATAGGATAGGATAGAGGATAGGATAGGATAGAGGATAGGATAGAGGATAGGATAGAGGATAGGATAGGATAGAGGATAGGATCGAATAGAGGATAGGATAGAGGATAGGATAGGATACAGGATAGGATAGGATAGAGGATAGGATAGGGGATTTGATAGGATAGAGGATAGGATAGGATAGATGATAGGATAGGATAGAGGATAGGATAGGATAGAGGATAGCATAGGATAGAGGATAGGATAGAGGATAGGATAGGATAGAGGATAGGATAGCATAGAGGATAGGATAGGATAGAGGATAGGATAGGATAGAGGATAGGATAGGATAGAGGATAGGATAGGATAGAGGATAGAGGATAGGATAGGATACAGGATAGGATAGGATAGAGGATAGGATAGGTGATTTGATAGGATAGAGGATAGGATAGGATAGAAGATAGGATAGGATAGAGGATAGAATAGGATAGAGGATGGCATAGGATAGAGGATAGGATAGGATAGAGGATAGGATAGGATAGGATAGAGGATAGGATAGGATAGAGGATAGGATAGGATAGAGGATAGGATAGGATAGAGGAGAGGATAGGATAGAGGATAGGATAGACGATAGGATAGGATAGAGCATAGGACAGGATAGAGGATATGATAGGATAGAGGATAGGATAGGATAGAGGATAGGATAGGATAGAGGATAGGATAGGATACAGGATAGGATAGGATAGAGGATAGGATAGTATAGAGGATAGGATAGGATAGAGGATAGGATGGGATAGAGGATATAATAGGATAGAGGATAGGATAGGATAGAGGATAGGATAGGATAGAGGATAGGATAGGATAGAGGATAGGATAGGATAGAGGATAGGATCGGATAGAGGATAGGATAGGATAGAGGATAGGATAGGATAGAGGATAGGATAGGATAGAGGATAGGATAGCATAGAGGATAGGATAGGATAGAGGATAGGATAGGATAGAGGATAGGATAGGATAGAGGATAGGATAGGATAGAGGATAGGATAGAGGATAGGATAGAGGATAGGATAGAGGATAGGATAGAGGATAGGATAGAGGATAGGATAGGATAGAGGATAGGATCGGATAGAGGATAGGATAGGATAGAGGATAGGATAGGATAGAGGATAGGATAGGATAGAGGATAGGATAGGATAGAGGATAGGATAGGATAGAGGATAGGATAGGATAGAGGATAGGATAGGATAGAGGATAGGATAGGATAGAGGATAGGATCGGATAGAGGATAGGATAGGATAGAGGATAGGATAGGATAGAGGATAGGATAGGATAGAGGATAGGATAGGATAGAGGATAGGATAGGTGATTTGATAGGATAGAGGATGGTATAGGATAGAAGATAGGATAGGATAGAGGATAGGATAGGATACAGGATAGGATAGGATAGAGGATGGGATAGGATAGAGGATAGGATAGGATAGAGGAGAGGATAGGATAGAGGATAGGATAGACGATAGGATAGGATAGAGCATAGGACAGGATAGATGATAGGATAGGATAGTGGATAGGATAGGATAGAGGATAGGATAGGATAGAGGATAGGATAGGATAGAGGATAGGATAGGATAGAGGATAGGATCGGATAGAGGATAGGATAGGATAGAGGATAGGATAGGATAGAGGATAGGATAGGATAGAGGATAGGATCAGATAGAGGATAGGATAGGATAGAGGATAGGATAGGATAGAGGATAGGATAGGATAGAGGATAGGATAGGATAGAGGATAGGATAGGATAGAGGATAGGATAGGATAGTGGATAGGATAGGATAGAGGATAGGATAGGATAGAGGATAGGATAGGATAGAGGATAGGATAGGATAGAGGATGGTATAGGATAGAAGATAGGATAGGATAGAGGATAGGATAGGATACAGGATAGGATAGGATAGAGGATGGGATAGGATAGAGGATAGGATAGGATAGAGGAGAGGATAGGATAGAGGATAGGATAGACGATAGGATAGGATAGAGCATAGGACAGGATAGATGATAGGATAGGATAGTGGATAGGATAGGATAGAGGATAGGATAGGATAGAGGATAGGATAGGATAGAGGATAGGATAGGATAGAGGATAGGATCGGATAGAGGATAGGATAGGATAGAGGATAGGATAGGATAGAGGATAGGATAGGATAGAGGATAGGATCAGATAGAGGATAAGTTAGGATAGAGGATAGGATAGGATAGAGGATAGGATAGGATAGAGGATAGGATAGAGGATAGGATAGAGGATAGGATAGGATAGAGGATAGGATCGAATAGAGGATAGGATAGAGGATAGGATAGGATACAGGATAGGATAGGATAGAGGATAGGATAGGGGATTTGATAGGATAGAGGATAGGATAGGATAGATGATAGGATAGGATAGAGGATAGGATAGGATAGAGGATAGCATAGGATAGAGGATAGGATAGAGGATAGGATAGGATAGAGGATAGGATAGCATAGAGGATAGGATAGGATAGAGGATAGGATAGGATAGAGGATAGGATAGGATAGAGGATGGGATAGTATAGAAGATAGGATAGGATAGAGGATAGGATAGGATACAGGATAGGATAGGATAGAGGATGGGATAGGATAGAGGATAGGATAGGATAGAGGATAGGATAGGATAGAGGATAGGATAGGGTAGAGGATAGGATAGGATAGAGGTTAGGATAGGATAGAGGATAGGATAGGATAGAGGATAGGATAGGATAGAGGATAGAGGATAGGATAGGATAGGATAGAGGATAGGATAGGATAGTGGATAGGATAGGATAGGATAGAGGATAGGATAGGATAGAGGATGGGATAGGATAGAAGATAGGATAGGATAGAGGATAGAATAGGATAGAGGATGGCATAGGATAGAGGATAGGATAGGATAGAGGATAGGATAGGATAGGATAGAGGATAGGATAGGATAGAGGATAGGATAGTATAGAGGATAGGATAGGATAGAGGATAGGATAGGATAGAGGATAGGATAGGATAGAGGATAGGATAGGATAGACGATAGGATAGCATAGAGGATAGGATAGGATAGAGGATAGGATAGAGGATAGGATAGGATAGAGGATAGGATCGGATAGAGGATAGGATAGAGGATAGGATAGGATAGAGGATAGAGGATAGGATAGGATACAGGATAGGATAGGATAGAGGATAGGATAGGTGATTTGATAGGATAGAGGATAGGATAGGATAGAAGATAGGATAGGATAGAGGATAGAATAGGATAGAGGATAGCATAGGATAGAGGATAGGATATGATAGAGGATAGGATAGGATAGGATAGAGGATAGGATAGGATAGAGGATAGGATAGGTGATTTGATAGGATAGAGGATAGGATAGGATAGAAGATAGGATAGGATAGAGGATAGAATAGGATAGAGGATAGCATAGGATAGAGGATAGGATAGGATAGAGGATAGGATAGGATAGAGGATAGAGGATAGGATAGGATACAGGATAGGATAGGATAGGATAGAGGATAGGATAGGTGATTTGATAGGATAGAGGATAGGATAGGATAGAAGATAGGATAGGATAGAGGATAGAATAGGATAGAGGATGGCATAGGATAGAGGATAGGATAGGATAGAGGATAGGATAGGATAGGATAGAGGATAGGATAGGATAGAGGATAGGATAGGATAGAGGATAGGATAGGATAGAGGAGAGGATAGGATAGAGGATAGGATAGACGATAGGATAGGATAGAGCATAGGACAGGATAGAGGATATGATAGGATAGAGGATAGGATAGGATAGAGGATAGGATAGGATAGAGGATAGGATAGGATAGAGGATATGATAGGATAGAGGATAGGATAGGAGAGAGGATAGGATAGGATAGAGGATAGATGATAGGATAGGATTGAGGATTGGATAGGATACAGGATAGGATAGGATAGAGGATAGGATAGGATAGAGGATAGGATAGGATAGAGGATAGGATCGGATAGAGGATAGGATAGGATAGAGGATAGGATAGGATAGAGGATAGGATAGGATAGAGGATAGGATAGGATAGAGGATAGGATAGGTGATTTGATAGGATAGAGGATAGGATAGGATAGAAGATAGGATAGGATAGACGATAGAATAGGATAGAGGATAGCATAGGATAGAGGATAGGATAGGATAGAGGATAGGATAGGATAGAGGATAGGATAGGATAGAGGATAGAGGATAGGATAGGATACAGGATAGGATAGGATAGAGGATAGGATAGGTGATTTGATAGGATAGAGGATAGGATAGGATAGAGGATAGGATAGGATAGAGGATAGGATAGGATAGAGGATAGGATAGGATAGAGGATAGGATAGGATAGAGGATAGGATAGGATAGAGGATAGGATAGGATAGTGGATAGGATAGGATAGAGGATAGGATAGGATAGAGGATAGGATAGGATAGAGGATAGGATAGGATAGAGGATGGTATAGGATAGAAGATAGGATAGGATAGAGGATAGGATAGGATACAGGATAGGATAGGATAGAGGATGGGATAGGATAGAGGATAGGATAGGATAGAGGAGAGGATAGGATAGAGGATAGGATAGACGATAGGATAGGATAGAGCATAGGACAGGATAGATGATAGGATAGGATAGTGGATAGGATAGGATAGAGGATAGGATAGGATAGAGGATAGGATAGGATAGAGGATAGGATAGGATAGAGGATAGGATCGGATAGAGGATAGGATAGGATAGAGGATAGGATAGGATAGAGGATAGGATAGGATAGAGGATAGGATCAGATAGAGGATAAGTTAGGATAGAGGATAGGATAGGATAGAGGATAGGATAGGATAGAGGATAGGATAGAGGATAGGATAGAGGATAGGATAGGATAGAGGATAGGATCGAATAGAGGATAGGATAGAGGATAGGATAGGATACAGGATAGGATAGGATAGAGGATAGGATAGGGGATTTGATAGGATAGAGGATAGGATAGGATAGATGATAGGATAGGATAGAGGATAGGATAGGATAGAGGATAGCATAGGATAGAGGATAGGATAGAGGATAGGATAGGATAGAGGATAGGATAGCATAGAGGATAGGATAGGATAGAGGATAGGATAGGATAGAGGATAGGATAGGATAGAGGATGGGATAGGATAGAAGATAGGATAGGATAGAGGATAGGATAGGATACAGGATAGGATAGGATAGAGGATGGGATAGGATAGAGGATAGGATAGGATAGAGCATAGGACAGGATAGAGGATATGATAGGATAGAGGATAGGATAGGATAGAGGATAGGATAGGATAGAGGATAGGATAGGATACAGGATAGGATAGGATAGAGGATAGGATAGTATAGAGGATAGGATAGGATAGAGGATAGAGGATAGGATAGGATAGGATAGAGGATAGGATAGGATAGTGGATAGGATAGGATAGAGGATAGGATAGGATAGAGGATGGGATAGGATAGAAGATAGGATAGGATAGAGGATAGAATAGGATAGAGGATGGCATAGGATAGAGGATAGGATAGGATAGAGGATAGGATAGGATAGGATAGAGGATAGGATAGGATAGAGGATAGGATAGGATAGAGGATAGGATAGGATAGAGGAGAGGATAGGATAGAGGATAGGATAGACGATAGGATAGGATAGAGCATAGGACAGGATAGAGGATATGATAGGATAGAGGATAGGATAGGATAGAGGATAGGATAGGATAGAGGATAGGATAGGATAGAGGATATGATAGGATAGAGGATAGGATAGGATAGAGGATAGGATAGGATAGAGGATAGGATAGGATAGAGGATAGGATAGGATAGAGGATAGGATGGGATAGAGGATATAATAGGATAGAGGATAGGATAGGATAGAGGATAGGATAGGATAGAGGATAGGATAGGATAGAGGATAGGATCGGATAGAGGATAGGATAGGATAGAGGATAGGATAGGATAGAGGATAGGATAGGATAGAGGATAGGATAGCATAGAGGATAGGATAGGATAGAGGATAGGATAGGATAGAGGATAGGATAGGATAGAGGATAGGATAGGATAGAGGATAGGATAGGATAGAGGATAGGATAGAGGATAGGATAGAGGATAGGATAGACGATAGGATAGAGGATAGGATAGAGGATAGGATAGGATAGAGGATAGGATCGGATAGAGGATAGGATAGGATAGAGGATAGGATAGGATAGAGGATAGGATAGGATAGAGGATAGGATAGGATAGAGGATAGGATAGGATAGAGGATAGGATAGGATAGAGGATAGGATAGGATAGAGGATAGGATAGGATAGAGGATAGGATAGGATAGTGGATAGGATAGGATAGAGGATAGGATAGGATAGAGGATAGGATAGGATAGAGGATAGGATAGGATAGAGGATGGTATAGGATAGAAGATAGGATAGGATAGAGGATAGGATAGGATACAGGATAGGATAGGATAGAGGATGGGATAGGATAGAGGATATGATAGGATAGAGGAGAGGATAGGATAGAGGATAGGATAGACGATAGGATAGGATAGAGCATAGGACAGGATAGATGATAGGATAGGATAGTGGATAGGATAGGATAGAGGATAGGATAGGATAGAGGATAGGATAGGATAGAGGATAGGATAGGATAGAGGATAGGATCGGATAGAGGATAGGATAGGATAGAGGATAGGATAGGATAGAGGATAGGATAGGATAGAGGATAGGATAGGATAGAGGATAGGATAGGATAGAGGATAGGATAGGATAGAGGATAGAGGATAGAGGATAGAGGATAGGATAGGATAGAGGATAGGATAGGATAGTGGATAGGATAGGATAGAGGATAGGATAGGATAAGGTTGACCTTCCGCCTCACGCAGGTGCTCTCCGGCCACGGTTGCTTCGGAGAGTACCTGCACAGAATGGGGCGGGAGCCGACTGCGCAGTGCCACCACTGCGGCGAAGATGTGGACACGGCGCGGCACACTCTGGAGGAGTGCCCAGCTTGGGCCGAGCCGCGCCGTGTCCTTAGAGCCGCGGTGGAAGGGTGGGACCTCTCGCTGTCGACCGTGGTCGACCACATGGTCGACAGCGTGAGGTCGTGGAAGGCGGTGGCCTCCTTCTGCGATGATGTGATCAAGCAGAAGGAGGCCGCCGAGCGGGCCCGGGAGCGGGACCCGGGCTCCGCGAGGCGTATTTGGGCGCGGGGACGACCCCCGCGCCGACGTGTGCCCCCCAGTAGGGGGGCGGAGAGGGTAGGGAGGGCGCGGGGGTCTCCCCCGCGTCAACGTGTGCCCCCGGTGGTGGGGGGCGGAGTGGGGTTGGCGCGGGGAGTTCCCCCGCGCCCTGTTATGCCCCCACCACTGGGGGCGGCGAATTTGGGGGCCCGGGCCGTGAGCTGACCCGGGCCCCCGGGGGGGAGCATAGCTCCCCCCGTGATAGGCCGACACCCCCCGGGTTAATTTCCCGGTTTGGGGGGGTGTCGGTCCGTCCCTCCCGTTAGGGGAGGGGGACCGTGGGGGGTTTTTGGGGAAAGGAAGGGTCGGGGCGTGCCGGATCGCGCCTCCGACGGCCCTTCCTTCCGGTGGCGGCGTCCTCTTGCTCTGGCCGGGGCTGGTTCCTTCGGGACACTGGCCCCGAGCGGGGCACGAGGACTCCGGGAGCTGTGGGTGGACTGAGCTGGGGCTCGGGAAGCCCAATCCGAAGGCTCCAGGGATGGGGACACCGGGCGGGTCCCTCCGCCCGGGGTCTTATAGCGTAGGCAGTGGGGGAGGCTAACCCCCTCCCCCGGGGTATGATGATAGCTGGGGGGTGTCCTGTTGAGTACTCGCGTGATCCAGGCACCTCCCGTGTAGCTTAGGTGGGCGTGAGGTTTTAGTGGGTAGTTTCCGGGGGCTCCGCCCTCGGGGAGAATCCCACATAACCCCGGCTTCCCCCAGGGAGTCGGGGTATGTATAAAACATTTCCTCACGATAAAAAAAAAAAAAAAAAAAAAAAAAAAAAAGGATAGGATAGGATAGAGGATAGGATAGGATAGAGGATAGGATAGGATAGAGGATAGGATCGGATAGAGGATAAGTTAGGATAGAGGATAGGATAGGATAGAGGATAGGATAGAGGATAGGATAGAGGATAGGATAGGATAGAGGATAGGATCGAATAGAGGATAGGATAGAGGATAGGATAGGATACAGGATAGGATAGGATAGAGGATAGGATAGGGGATTTGATAGGATAGAGGATAGGATAGGATAGATGATAGGATAGGATAGAGGATAGGATAGGATAGAGTATAGCATAGGATAGAGGATAGGATAGAGGATAGGATAGGATAGAGGATAGGATAGCATAGAGGATAGGATAGGATAGAGGATAGGATAGGATAGAGGATAGGATAGGATAGAGGATGGGATAGGATAGAAGATAGGATAGGATAGAGGATAGGATAGGATAGAGGAGAGGATAGGATAGAGGATAGGATAGACGATAGGATAGGATAGAGCATAGGACAGGATAGATGATAGGATAGGATAGTGGATAGGATAGGATAGAGGATAGGATAGGATAGAGGATAGGATAGGATAGAGGATAGGATAGGATAGAGGATAGGATAGGATAGAGGATAGGATCGGATAGAGGATAGGATAGGATAGAGGATAGGATAGGATAGAGGATAGGATAGGATATAGGATAGGATAGCATAGAGGATAGGATAGGATAGAGAATAGGATGGGATAGAGGATAGGATAGGATAGAGGATAGGATAGAGGATAGGATAGAGGATAGGAGAGAGGATAGGATAGGATAGGGGATAGGATCGGATAGAGGATGGGATAGGATAGAGGATAGGATAGGATAGAGGAGGGGATAGGATAGAGGATAGGATAGGATAGAGGATAGGATAGGATAGAGGATAGGATAGGATAGAGGATAGGATAGGATAGAGGATAGGATAGGATAGAGCATAGGACAGGATAGATGATAGGATAGGATAGTGGATAGGATAGGATAGAGGATAGGATAGGATAGAGGATAGGATAGGATAGAGGATAGGATAGGATAGAGGATAGGATCGGATAGAGGATAGGATAGGATAGAGGATAGGATAGGATAGAGGATAGGATAGGATAGAGGATAGGATAGCATAGAGGATAGGATAGGATAGAGGATAGGATAGGATAGAGGATAGGATAGGATAGAGGATAGGATAGGATAGAGGATAGGATCGAATAGAGGATAGGATAGAGGATAGGATAGGATACAGGATAGGATAGGATAGAGGATAGGATAGGGGATTTGATAGGATTGAGGATAGGATAGGATAGATGATAGGATAGGATAGAGGATAGGATAGGATAGAGGATAGCATAGGATAGAGGATAGGATAGAGGATAGGATAGGATAGAGGATAGGATAGCATAGAGGATAGGATAGGATAGAGGATAGGATAGGATAGAGGATAGGATAGGATAGAGGATGGGATAGGATAGAGGATAGGATAGGATAGAGGATAGGATCGGATAGAGGATAGGTTAGGATAGAGGATAGGATAGGATAGAGGATAGGATAGGATAGAGGATAGGATAGAGGATAGGATAGAGGATAGGATAGAGGATACGATAGGATAGAGGATAGGATCGAATAGAGGATAGGATAGAGGATAGGATAGGATACAGGATAGGATAGGATAGAGGATACGATAGGGGATTTGATAGGATTGAGGATAGGATAGGATAGATGATAGGATAGGATAGAGAATAGGATAGGATAGAGGATAGCATAGGATAGAGGATAGGATAGAGGATAGGATAGGATAGAGGATAGGATAGAATAGAGGATAGGATAGGATAGAGGATAGGATAGGATAGAGGATAGGATAGGATAGAGGATGGGATAGGATAGAAGATAGGATAGGATAGAGGATAGGATAGGATAGAGGATAGGATAGGATAGAGGATGGGATAGGATAGAGGATAGGATAGGATAGAGGAGAGGATAGGATAGACGATAGGATAGGATAGAGCATAGGACAGGATAGATGATAGGATAGGATAGTGGATAGGATAGGATAGAGGATAGGATAGGATAGAGGATAGGATAGGATAGAGGATAGGATAGGATAGAGGATAGGATCGGATAGAGGATAGGATAGGATAGAGGATAGGATAGGATAGAGTATAGGATAGGATAGAGGATAGGATAGCATAGAGGATAGGATAGGATAGAGGATAGGATAGGATAGAGGATAGGATAGGATAGAGGATAGGATAGGATAGAGGATAGGATCGAATAGAGGATAGGATAGAGGATAGGATAGGATACAGGATAGGATAGGATACAGGATAGGATAGGATAGAGGATAGGATAGGGGATTTGATAGGATTGAGGATAGGATAGGATAGATGATAGGATAGGATAGAGGATAGGATAGGATAGAGGATAGCATAGGATAGAGGATAGGATAGAGGATAGGATAGGATAGAGGATAGGATAGCATAGAGGATAGGATAGGATAGAGGATAGGATAGGATAGAGGATAGGATAGGATAGAGGATGGGATAGGATAGAAGATAGGATAGGATAGAGGATAGGATAGGATAGAGGATAGGATAGGATAGAGGATGGGATAGGATAGAGGATAGGATAGGATAGAGGAGAGGATAGGATAGAGGAGGGGACCGAGGGGATATGGGCTTAGTAGTGGTGATTCGGATCCACTACTAGGTATGCCACAGTGGTGGCGGTCATATCCCTAAAATCCTCTACGCTCCACCTCCTCGTGGTGGTCCCTGGGAACACACATAGTTGTGTGTTGCTAACGGAGCGAGGGGTATTCCGCGGAAAGTAGTCCCAATGATGTATGAGGCGATGCCGGCGGGATCTTCGGATCCTGGCAGGGCCTCCCTTGCCGGTAAGGTTCACACGGAGGGATAAAAAACCGCGGAATGGGTCCTGCGATAACGACCGGGGAGGTCGCCGCAGGGCCCTTGCCGTAAACCGGTGGTCATGTTTTACCGGAACGGTGGTCTTGCCTTAATCGGCCGGGCCGCGAGGATGATAACCTCTATAAAAATCCCTAATGCCCTAAGCTTAGGTGCGCGGTGAGAGGGTACGCCCTGGCTACAGGGCGCGGCCGGTGGGGTACATCAGCCACTAGCGCACCATCTCTGGATACCTGGCGAACTCCAGTTGAAATTAGCCTTACCCGGGCAAGGAGGCTCTGCCCGGGCGGACGTGTTTTTTCCTGCCAATCTCGTGGGACCAGATATGGAATCGTATAATAAAAACCTTGATGTTGTGGGGGAGGCTGCCGATACGGCAGCAGCTGCGGCGGGGGAAGAGACGGCAGCGGTCACTGACGGGGAGGGGATGGCAACGATTACTGCCGGGGAGGACGCGGTCGTGGTCATCGCGGACGAGGACTCGGATGGGGATGAAACAATCATCTCCATCTCGAGCTCCGTCGGCTCGATCGTGACGCGCGGGGGCGCGGAGAAGCGGGGCGCGACATCTGGGGTCTCTGACCCCAAGCGTGCCCGGTTAGAGGGGGGGCAGCACACCCGCGGCGGGTCGGTGTCGCGGACGGACCCCGGGGAGGGCTCGTCGGGGACGCCCACCATGGATCTGGCCCTCGGCGGCCGCGCCGAGAGGAGTCAGACGAGGAGGGTGGATGACCTCATCGAGCTGGGTGGGAGGATGCCGACAGCGCAGCTAGTAGGGGAGGTGGAGGAGGCGATGCTGAGGGTGGAGAGAGTCTCCACCGTCTCAAAGGGCCTCAAGGGGGACCTGGCTAAAGACTTGCGGGATTGTTCTGCAGTCGCCAGGGCCCACTGCACCACCTTGATGCAGCGGTGCTTTACCGGGATGGCGTGGCAGGGGAGCCAGGAGGTGGCCCGCCTCCGCGAGCAGAACGCGGCCCTCGCGAAGGAGGCGGGTGACCTCCGGGCGAGGCTCCGGTCAATGGAGGCCGGGCGGCGGGCGAACACCGACAGCGGTCGCCGGGCGGGACATGCGCCAATAGGGGAAGCGCCCCCCGCCTCCTCGACAGCGGGGGTCCGTACGCGGGGGATGGAGGCGATGGGATCGTCGGGGGAGGGAGCGGGAGTTTTGGACTCCGAAGCCCTGCTTCTCCGGGTTGGCGCGCTGATAACGGCCAGGAACCGGGAGCTAGAGGCCCGGATGGAGGAGCGGTTCCGGACGATTCTGGCCGGGTTGGCCCCGGCCCTCCGGGCGGAGGGTAAGTCGGCGCGCGAGGCGACGCCGGTGGCTTCTCTGCCGGCGACGTCTGTCACCAAGGGGACTGGACCGGTGGTCGTGTCCAACGTGAGGGTGGTGCCCCCCGTTATCATTCCGCCACCGGTCGTCCCGGCCTCGTGGATGGAGGTGACGAGCAAGGCGGCGAAGAGGGCCAAGAAGAAGATGGCCGCGGAGGAGGCTGCGGCGAGAGCAGCCGCGGCCGAGGCAGCTGCCGCCGCTTCACGGCTGCAGGCTGCGAGGGAGCCGAGGGCGGCGGGCGGCGCACGAGTGCAGGGCGGCGCGAGCGCGGCGAAGCCCGCCGCCGGGAGGGACGGTGGCCTGGGACGCACCCCCAGAACAGGAGCAGTGGCCATCACCATCCCCGAGAGCTGCAAGCTCACTTATTCGGAGGTGATGGCCAGGGCAAAAGAGAGGGTGGACCTCAAGGCTATCGGGATCGAGTCGGGGGTGCTTCCCAGGCGGTCGAAAACCGGCGGGATCCTCCTGGAGGTCAGGGGCACGGGGTGCCAGGAGAAGGCACGGGCCCTCTCCGGGAGGATCGCCGAGGCGCTTGGGGGGACCGGGGTTAAGGTCTCCCAGGCGGTCAAGCGCGGCGAGGTGCGCGTGGCGGGCCTGGACGACTCGGTGTCGCCCGGGGACGTAGCGGCGGCGCTGGCGGCGGCGGGGGGGTGTTCCGCGGCGGAGTTCCGGGTCGGCGAGATCCGCAGACCCGCCTCGGAGCAGGCGCTGGGCTCCTGTTGGGCCCAGGGCCCCCTCGCGGCCGTCAAGAAAGTGTTGGCGGGAGGCCGGCTGCTGGTCGGCTGGTCCTCGGCCCGCGTCGAGGCGCTGAGGGAGCGGCCCCTCCAATGCTTCCGTTGTTTGGAGACGGGGCACACGCGGGCGACATGCAAGAGCGCGGTCGACAGAGGCGCGATGTGCTACCGCTGCGGGGCGGCGGAGCACCGGGCTTCGGCCTGTAAGGCCGCCCCCAGGTGTCCGCTCTGCGCGGACCTGGGGAGACCATCGGGCCATAGATTCGGGGCCAAAGCGTGTGCCCCGGCTCCCAAGAGGGGCCGCGCGGCGACGAAAGAGAAGGGCGCGTCTGGGGCTGCATCCGCGCAGCGGCCGCAGACGGCGCCGGGGGCCCGGACCTCCCAGGGAGGGGACTCTGCAGAGCCCATGTTAGAGTAGGTACTTTTAATCCTACTCCGGTTCTGCAGGCGAACCTCAACCACTCGCGCGCGGCACAGGACCTGTTTGTCCAAGCCGTGCGCGAGTGGGGGGCTGGGCTGGCAGTTGCGGCGGAGCCGTACGCAATCCCCGAACACCCCTTCTGGGTGGGGGACGAGATCGGCTCCGTAGTAATAGTGGCGGGAAGCCGCCCCGGGTCCCCGTCGGTCTCCCTTCTGGAGCGGGGCGAGGGATTCGTGGCGGTGCAATGGGGGGACATCGCGGTTGTCGGGATCTACATCTCGCCGAGCTGTGGCCTCGATCAATTTCGGGGGTTCCTGGGTGGGCTGAACAGCTGCATCGCGCGGTGCAGCGCCCGCCCGGTTCTCGCTTTGGGAGACTTCAATGCCCACGCGGTATCGTGGGGGAGTCCCAGGACGACCACTAGGGGTAGCGAGGTGTTAACCTGGGCGGCCGGCCTGGATCTCCGGTTGATTAACCGGGGATCCACGCCGACGTGCGTGCGTCCGCAGGGGGTCTCGATTGTCGACCTGACATGGGGGACTCCCTCGGCCGTGCGCCGGGTGTCGGGATGGAGGGTGGCCGAGGAGATAGAGATTGCGTCAGACCATACGCCCATCGTCATGGACGTGTGGCCCACCCTCCACGCGCGGGATTCCCGGCCGGGCCGGGGGGACCGACGGCCGCGATGGGCCTTGAAGCGGCTGGACGCGGACGCGTTCGGGGCCGCGGTAGCCGCGGCGACATGGACGGGGCCGGCACTGTCCGAGCTGGCGCCTGCGCAAGGGGCGAGGCGGCTGCGGGAGGTAATGACGGCGGTGTGCGACACCGCCATGCCCCGCAGCCGGTTCGCCCCCAGGAGGGCGGCGTACTGGTGGTCCGCCGGCATTGCGGAGCTCCGGCGTGCCTGCAATGCCGCGCGGCGTCGGTACGGCCGAGCGCGTAGGAGGAGCGACGACGAGGAGGCGACGGCGAGGCTCGGCGGGGAGTACCGAGCCGCGCTCGGGGTTCTCCGCAGGGCTATCGCGCGGGCCAAGGCCGACGCGTGGTCGGAGCTCGTCGGCACGGTGGACTCCGATCCATGGGGGCGCCCGTACAAGCTTGTCATGAACAAGCTGCGCGCGTGGGCGCCTCCGGTGACGGAGTCGATGGACCCCCACCTGCTCGAGGGAGTGGTGGCGTCCCTCTTCCCGCGAGAGGGGGGACAACTGCGCCGCTCCCATTGGGAACAGGAGCCTCTCTCCTGGTCCGCAGAGTGGGAGGTGTCGGCCGGCGAGCTGGGTGAGGCGATGGCCAGGGCGCGGCGGGTGGGCCGCAAGGCCCCGGGCCCGGACGGGGTGCCGGGCCGCGCGTTGGTCTTGGCCCTGGAGGGGGGACTCGCCGCCGAACTCCGGCAGCTGTATAACGGCTGTCTGAGGGAGGGGGTGTTCCCCACGGAGTGGAAGTCGGGCAGGTTGGTCCTCCTTCCGAAGGGGGGCAAGTCCCGGGACTCGCCCTCAGGGTACCGGCCAATTTGTCTGCTGGACGAGGCGGGGAAGTTGTTCGAGCGCGTACTCGTTGGACGCCTCGTCCGGCACCTGTCGGCGGGAGGGGTCCCCGATCTGAGCGGGGTTCAATTCGGCTTCCGGGAGGGTCTCTCCACCGTCGACGCTATTCGGCGGGTGAGGGCTCTCTCGGAGGCCTGTACGAGGGGGGGCGGTGTTGCGTTGGCGATATCCTTGGATATCGCTAACGCGTTCAACACCGTCCCCTGGGATCGGATAATGGAGGCCCTGGTCTTCCACCGGGTGCCTCTGTATCTCAGAAGGGTGATCGGGAGCTATCTCTCCGACATGGGTATAGAGTATCCCGGCCGGTACGGGATGGTGCGCAGGGGCGTCGTGCGCGGGGTTCCGCAGGGCTCGGTGTTGGGCCCGTTGCTGTGGAATCTTGCGTACGATCGCGTCCTGCGGGAGGAGATGCCTCCCGGGGTCAGCCTGACGTGTTACGCCGACGACACGCTGGTATTGGCCACCGGGAGGTATGCGAAGGAGGCCATCTGCCTGGCGGAGCGCGGCGCGTGGCGCGCGGTGCGCGCGATCCGGTCGCTGGGCCTAGAGGTGTCCGTCGAGAAAACCAGGGCCATGTGGTTTCTCCGCTCGGCCCGGTTGGCGGCGCCTCCCCAGTGCTGGATCTGCGTGGGGGAGGGGATGGTCAGGGTCGGGTCCCAGATGCGGTACCTGGGACTCGAGCTTGACGGCCGGTGGCGTTTTGACCGCCACCTTGAGTCGCTGGCGCCCCGGGCGGAGAGGGCGACCGCTGCGCTCGGTCGCCTTCTCCCGAATCTCGGGGGACCCTGTGGACGGGTGCGTCGTCTGTTCGCGGTGGTGGTGCGAGTTTTGGTCCTGTACGGAGCCCCTGCATGGGCGCGCGATGTCTTGGCTAGGGGGCGCAGTGGCGGCACACGGTCGCTGCTGCGTCGCATCGAGCGCAGGCTGGCCATAGGCATCGTGCGGGGGTACCGCACCATTTCATACGCGACGGCGATGGTGATGTCGGGGCTGATCCCCCTCGAGCTGGAGGCCCGCGTGTTGGCGGATGTGCATACGCACTCCAGGGAACTCCGGCTCCGGGGGGTGGCCCCGGATCAGGCGCGGCTCATGGTGGATGAGCTCAGGCGACATGCTCGGCGGCACGCAGCCCGGGAGTGGCGCGATAGCCTTCCCGGGACGAGGGAGGGCGAGAGGCGGGCCGTTCGGGCCATCCTCCCGGTGTTCGATCAATGGAACAGGGGATGGATGGGGCATAGGGTCTCCTACCGTGTGACGCAGGTGATGACCGGGCACGGGTGCTTCGGCGACTACCTGTGTCGCATCGGGAGGGAGACCGAGGAGGCGTGTCACCACTGCGGCGAGCCGCGGGACACGGCGCAACACACTCTGGAGGAGTGTCCGGCATGGGGGGGAGAGCGCCGTGCCCTGCGGCGCGCGGTGGGCCACGACCTCTCGCTCCCGGCTGTCGTCGCTGCGGCAGCCGGTGGCGAGGAGGCGCGGAGGGGGTTCGCTTCCTTCTGCGAGCGGGTTATGCTGCGGAAGGAGGCTGCGGAACGGGATCGGGAGCGTAATCACGATCCCGGCCGAAGGGGGGGGAGGCGGCGCAGGGTACGCCCCGGGGGCGTACCCCCGTTGCGACGCCTCTGACGCGAGCGGGGACGCCCTTGATGATCTCGAGGCGGGGGATCGGATATCCCCTTACACTCGGTCACCAACGGCGTCCCCGGAGGCCGTCGGGCATCTCGAGCGGGGGCTCGGATGCTCATCGGGCGGCCTAACAGGGGGGAAGGCGCCACGTCGTCCGTTGCGTGGTGCCTTCGGATAGAGTAGGTACGGGAGGGGGCCGCGTCCCATCCTGGGTGGTATGCTAAGGCGGGGGCACACCGGATTGACATGCGCGCGCAGAGCACGGGTGCCCCCAGGAGTCTAGGGACGGACGGGGAGGAGTTAGTGGGTATACTCGGCGTTGCACCAACCAGCCGAGGAGTCCCACATAACCCGGACCACCCCCCCCCGGGGGGGTTCGGGTATCCGTAACGAGATTACCTCCTCGAAAAAAAAAAAAAAAAAAAAGAGGATAGGATAGAGGATAGGATAGACGATAGGATAGGATAGAGCATAGGACAGGATAGATGATAGGATAGGATAGTGGATAGGATAGGATAGAGGATAGGATAGGATAGAGGATAGGATAGGATAGAGGATAGGATAGGATAGAGGATAGGATCGGATAGAGGATAGGATAGGATAGAGGATAGGATAGGATAGAGGATAGGATAGCATAGAGGATAGGATAGGATAGAGGATAGGATAGGATAGAGGATAGGATAGGATAGAGGATGGGATAGGATAGAGGATAGGATAGGATAGAGGATTGGATAGAGGATAGGATAGGATAGAGGAATGGATAGGATAGAGGATTGGATAGGATAGTGGATAGATGATAGGATAGGATTGAGGATTGGATAGGATACAGGATAGGATAGGATAGAGGATAGGATAGGATAGAGGATAGGATAGGATAGAGGATAGGATAGGATAGAGGATAGGATAGGATAGAGGATAGGATAGGATAGAGGATAGGATAGGATAGAGGATAGGATCGGATAGAGGATAGGATAGGATAGAGGATAGGATAGGATAGAGGATAGGATAGCATAGAGGATAGGATAGGATAGAGGATAGGATAGGATAGAGGATAGGATAGGATAGAGGATAGGATAGGATAGAGGATAGGATAGAGGATAGGATAGAGGATAGGATAGAGGATAGGATAGAGGATAGGATAGAGGATAGGATAGAGGATAGGATAGGATAGAGGATAGGATCGGATAGAGGATAGGATAGGATAGAGGATAGGATAGGATAGGATAGAGGATAGGATAGGATAGAGGATAGGATAGGATAGAGGATAGGATAGGATAGAGGATAGGATAGGATAGAGGATAGGATAGGATAGAGGATAGGATAGGATAGAGGATAGGATAGGATAGAGGATAGGATAGGATAGAGGATAGGATAGGATAGAGGATAGGATAGGATAGAGGATAGGATAGGATAGAGGATAGGATAGGATAGAGGATAGGATAGGATAGAGGATAGGATAGGATAGAGGATAGGATAGGATAGAGGATAGAGGATAGGATAGGATAGAGGATAGGATAGGATAGAGGTTAGGATAGGATAGAGGATAGGATAGGATAGAGGATAGGATAGGATAGAGGATAGGATAGGATAGAGGATAGGATAGGATAGAGGATAGGATAGGATAGAGGATATGATAGGACAGAGGAATGGATAGGATAGAGGATTGGATAGGATAGAGGATAGGATAGGATAGAGGATAGGATAGCATAGAGGATAGGATAGGATAGGATAGAGGATAGGATAGAGGATAGGATAGAGGATAGGATAGGATAGAGGATAGGATCGGATAGAGGATAGGATAGAGGATAGGATAGGATATAGGATAGGATAGGATACAGGATAGGATAGGATAGAGGATAGGATAGAGGATTTGATAGAATAGTGGATAGGATAGGATAGATGATAGGATAGGATAGAGGATAGGATAGGATAGAGGATAGCATAGGATAGAGGATACGATAGGATAGAGGGTAGGATAGGATAGGATAGAGGATAGGATAGGATAGAGGATAGGATAGGATAGAGGATAGGATAGGATAGAGGATAGGATAGGATAGAGGATAGGATCGGATAGAGGATAGGTTAGGATAGAGGATAGGATAGGATAGAGGATAGGATAGGATAGAGGATAGGATAGAGGATAGGATAGAGGATAGGATAGAGGATACGATAGGATAGAGGATAGGATCGAATAGAGGATAGGATAGAGGATAGGATAGGATACAGGATAGGATAGGATAGAGGATAGGATAGGGGATTTGATAGGATTGAGGATAGGATAGGATAGATGATAGGATAGGATAGAGGATAGGATAGGATAGAGGATAACATAGGATAGAGGATAGGATAGAGGATAGGATAGGATAGAGGATAGGATAGAATAGAGGATAGGATAGGATAGAGGATAGGATAGGATAGAGGAGAGGATAGGATAGAGGATGGGATAGGATAGAGGATAGGATAGGATAGAGGATAGGATAGGATAGAGGATAGGATCGGATAGAGGATAGGATAGGATAGAGGATAGGATAGGATAGAGGATAGGATAGGATAGAGGATAGGATAGCATAGAGGATAGGATAGGATAGAGGATAGGATAGGATAGAGGATAGGATAGGATAGAGGATAGGATAGGATAGAGGATAGGATAGAGGATAGGATAGAGGATAGGATAGAGGATAGGATAGAGGATAGGATAGGATAGAGGATAGGATCGGATAGAGGATAGGATAGGATAGAGGATAGGATAGGATAGAGGATAGGATAGGATAGAGGATAGGATAGGATAGAGGAATGGATAGGATAGAGGATTGGATAGGATAGAGGATAGGATAGGATAGAGGATAGGATAGCATAGAGGATAGGATAGGATAGGATAGAGGATAGGATAGAGGATAGGATAGAGGATAGGATAGGATAGAGGATAGGATCGGATAGAGGATAGGATAGAGGATAGGATAGAGGATAGGATAGGATATAGGATAGGATAGGATACAGGATAGGATAGGATAGAGGATAGGATAGAGGATTTGATAGAATAGTGGATAGGATAGGATAGATGATAGGATAGGATAGAGGATAGGATAGGATAGAGGATAGCATAGGATAGAGGATACGATAGGATAGAGGATAGGATAGGATAGAGGATAGGATAGGATAGAGGATAGGATAGCATAGAGGATAGGATAGGATAGAGGATATGATAGGATAGAGGATAGGAAAGGAAAGAGGATAGGATAGAGGATAGGATAGAGGATAGGATAGAGGATAGGATAGGATAGAGGATAGGATAGGATAGAGGATAGGATAGGATAGAGGATAGGATAGGATAGAGGATAGGATAGGATAGAGGATAGGATAGGATAGAGGATAGGATAGGATAGAGGATAGGATAGAGGATAGGATAGAGGATAGGATAGAGGATAGGATAGAGGATAGGATAGAGGATAGGATAGGATAGAGGATAGGATCGGATAGAGGATAGGATAGGATAGAGGATAGGATAGAGGATAGGATAGAGGATACGATAGGATAGAGGATAGGATCGAATAGAGGATAGGATAGAGGATAGGATAGGATACAGGATAGGATAGGATAGAGGATAGGATAGGGGATTTGATAGGATTGAGGATAGGATAGGATAGATGATAGGATAGGATAGAGGATAGGATAGGATAGAGGATAGGATAGGATAGAGGATAGGATCGGATAGAGGATAGGATAGGATAGAGGATAGGATAGGATAGAGGATAGGATAGGATAGAGGATAGGATAGCATAGAGGATAGGATAGGATAGAGGATAGGATAGGAATGAAGATAGGATAGGATAGAGGATAGGATAGGATAGAGGATAGGATCGAATAGAGGATAGGATAGAGGATAGGATAGGATACAGGATAGGATAGGATAGAGGATAGGATAGGGGATTTGATAGGATTGAGGATAGGATAGGATAGATGATAGGATAGGATAGAGGATAGGATAGGATAGAGGATAGCATAGGATAGAGGATAGGATAGAGGATAGGATAGGATAGAGGATAGGATAGCATAGAGGATAGGATAGGATAGAGGATAGGATAGGATAGAGGATAGGATAGGATAGAGGATGGGATAGGATAGAAGATAGGATAGGATAGAGGATAGGATAGGATAGAGGATAGGATAGGATAGAGGATGGGATAGGATAGAGGATAGGATAGGATAGAGGAGAGGATAGGATAGAGGATAGGACAGACGATAGGATAGGATAGAGCATAGGACAGGATAGATGATAGGATAGGATAGTGGATAGGATAGGATAGAGGATAGGATAGGATAGAGGATAGGATAGGATAGAGGATAGGATAGGATAGAGGATAGGATCGGATAGAGGATAGGATAGGATAGAGGATAGGATAGGATAGAGGATAGGATAGGATAGAGGATAGGATAGGATAGAGGATAGGATAGGATAGAGGATGGGATAGGATAGAGGATAGGATAGGATAGAGGATTGGATAGAGGATAGGATAGGATAGAGGAATGGATAGGATAGAGGATTGGATAGGATAGTGGATAGATGATACTATAGGATTGAGGATTGGATAGGATACAGGATAGGATAGGATAGAGGATAGGATAGGATAGAGGATAGGATAGGATAGAGGATAGGATAGGATAGAGGATAGGATAGGATAGAGGATAGGATCGGATAGAGGATAGGATAGGATAGAGGATAGGATAGGATAGAGGATAGGATAGGATAGAGGATAGGATAGCATAGAGGATAGGATAGGATAGAGGATAGAATAGGATAGAGGATAGGATAGGATAGAGGAGAGGATAGGATAGAGGATGGGATATGATAGAGGATAGGATAGGATAGAGGATAGGATAGGATAGAGGATAGGATCGGATAGAGGATAGGATAGGATAGAGGATAGGATAGGATAGAGGATAGGATAGGATAGAGGATAGGATAGCATAGAGGATAGGATAGGATAGAGGATAGGATAGGATAGAGGATAGGATAGGATAGAGGATAGGATAGGATAGAGGATAGGATAGAGGATAGGATAGAGGATAGGATAGAGGATAGGATAGAGGATAGGATAGAGGATAGGATAGGATAGAGGATAGGATCGGATAGAGGATAGGATAGGATAGAGGATAGGATAGGATAGAGGATAGGATAGGATAGAGGATAGGATAGGATAGAGGATAGGATAGGATAGAGGATAGGATAGGATAGAGGATAGGATAGGATAGAGGATAGGATCGGATAGAGGATAGGATAGGATAGAGGATAGGATAGGATAGAGGATAGGATAGGATAGAGGATAGGATAGCATAGAGGATAGGATTGGATAGAGGATAGGATAGGATAGAGGATAGGATCGGATAGAGGATAGGTTAGGATAGAGGATAGGATAGGATAGAGGATAGGATAGGATAGAGGATAGGATAGAGGATAGGATAGAGGATAGGATAGAGGATACGATAGGATAGAGGATAGGATCGAATAGAGGATAGGATAGAGGATAGGATAGGATACAGGATAGGATAGGATAGAGGATAGGATAGGGGATTTGATAGGATTGAGGATAGGATAGGATAGATGATAGGATAGGATAGAGGATAGGATAGGATAGAGGATAACATAGGATAGAGGATAGGATAGAGGATAGGATAGGATAGAGGATAGGATAGAATAGAGGATAGGATAGGATAGAGGATAGGATAGGATAGAGGAGAGGATAGGATAGAGGATGGGATAGGATAGAGGATAGGATAGGATAGAGGATAGGATAGGATAGAGGATAGGATCGGATAGAGGATAGGATAGGATAGAGGATAGGATAGGATAGAGGATAGGATAGGATAGAGGATAGGATAGCATAGAGGATAGGATAGGATAGAGGATAGGATAGGATAGAGGATAGGATAGGATAGAGGATAGGATAGGATAGAGGATAGGATAGAGGATAGGATAGAGGATAGGATAGAGGATAGGATAGAGGATAGGATAGAGGATAGGATAGAGGATAGGATAGGATAGAGGATAGGATCGGATAGAGGATAGGATAGGATAGAGGATAGGATAGGATAGAGGATAGGATAGGATAGAGGATAGGATAGGATAGAGGAATGGATAGGATAGAGGATTGGATAGGATAGAGGATAGGATAGGATAGAGGATAGGATAGCATAGAGGATAGGATAGGATAGGATAGAGGATAGGATAGAGGATAGGATAGAGGATAGGATAGGATAGAGGATAGGATCGGATAGAGGATAGGATAGAGGATAGGATAGAGGATAGGATAGGATATAGGATAGGATAGGATACAGGATAGGATAGGATAGAGGATAGGATAGAGGATTTGATAGAATAGTGGATAGGATAGGATAGATGATAGGATAGGATAGAGGATAGGATAGCATAGAGGATAGCATAGGATAGAGGATACGATAGGATAGAGGATAGGATAGAGGATAGGATAGGATAGAGGATAGGATAGCATAGAGGATAGGATAGGATAGAGGATAGGATAGGATAGAGGATAGGATAGGATAGAGGATGGGATAGGATAGAAGATAGGATAGGATAGAGGATAGGATAGGATAGAGGATAGGATAGGATAGAGGATGGGATAGGATAGAGGATAGGATAGGATAGAGGAGAGGATAGGATAGAGGATAGGAAAGGAAAGAGGATAGGATAGAGGATAGGATAGAGGATAGGATAGAGGATAGGATAGGATAGAGGATAGGATAGGATAGAGGATAGGATAGGATAGAGGATAGGATAGGATAGAGGATAGGATAGGATAGAGGATAGGATAGGATAGAGGATAGGATAGGATAGAGGATAGGATAGAGGATAGGATAGAGGATAGGATAGAGGATAGGATAGGATAGAGGATAGGATCGGATAGAGGATAGGATAGGATAGAGGATAGGATAGAGGATAGGATAGAGGATACGATAGGATAGAGGATAGGATCGAATAGAGGATAGGATAGAGGATAGGATAGGATACAGGATAGGATAGGATAGAGGATAGGATAGGGGATTTGATAGGATTGAGGATAGGATAGGATAGATGATAGGATAGGATAGAGGATAGGATAGGATAGAGGATAGGATAGGATAGAGGATAGGATCGGATAGAGGATAGGATAGGATAGAGGATAGGATAGGATAGAGGATAGGATAGGATAGAGGATAGGATAGCATAGAGGATAGGATAGGATAGAGGATAGGATAGGAATGAAGATAGGATAGGATAGAGGATAGGATAGGATAGAGGATAGGATCGAATAGAGGATAGGATAGAGGATAGGATAGGATACAGGATAGGATAGGATAGAGGATAGGATAGGGGATTTGATAGGATTGAGGATAGGATAGGATAGATGATAGGATAGGATAGAGGATAGGATAGGATAGAGGATAGCATAGGATAGAGGATAGGATAGAGGATAGGATAGGATAGAGGATAGGATAGCATAGAGGATAGGATAGGATAGAGGATAGGATAGGATAGAGGATAGGATAGGATAGAGGATGGGATAGGATAGAAGATAGGATAGGATAGAGGATAGGATAGGATAGAGGATAGGATAGGATAGAGGATGGGATAGGATAGAGGATAGGATAGGATAGAGGAGAGGATAGGATAGAGGATAGGACAGACGATAGGATAGGATAGAGCATAGGACAGGATAGATGATAGGATAGGATAGTGGATAGGATAGGATAGAGGATAGGATAGGATAGAGGATAGGATAGGATAGAGGATAGGATAGGATAGAGGATAGGATCGGATAGAGGATAGGATAGGATAGAGGATAGGATAGGATAGAGGATAGGATAGGATAGAGGATAGGATAGGATAGAGGATAGGATAGGATAGAGGATGGGATAGGATAGAGGATAGGATAGGATAGAGGATTGGATAGAGGATAGGATAGGATAGAGGAATGGATAGGATAGAGGATTGGATAGGATAGTGGATAGATGATACTATAGGATTGAGGATTGGATAGGATACAGGATAGGATAGGATAGAGGATAGGATAGGATAGAGGATAGGATAGGATAGAGGATGGGATAGGATAGAGGATAGGATAGGATAGAGGATTGGATAGAGGATAGGATAGGATAGAGGAATGGATAGGATAGAGGATTGGATAGGATAGTGGATAGATGATACTATAGGATTGAGGATTGGATAGGATACAGGATAGGATAGGATAGAGGATAGGATAGGATAGAGGATAGGATAGGATAGAGGATAGGATAGGATAGAGGATAGGATAGCATAGAGGATAGGATAGGATAGAGGATATGATAGGATAGAGGATAGGAAAGGAAAGAGGATAGGATAGAGGATAGGATAGAGGATAGGATAGAGGATAGGATAGGATAGAGGATAGGATAGGATAGAGGATAGGATAGGATAGAGGATAGGATAGGATAGAGGATAGGATAGGATAGAGGATAGGATAGGATAGAGGATAGGATAGAGGATAGGATAGAGGATAGGATAGGATAGAGGATAGGATAGAATAGAGGATAGGATAGGATAGAGGATAGGATAGGATAGAGGAGAGGATAGGATAGAGGATGGGATAGGATAGAGGATAGGATAGGATAGAGGATAGGATAGGATAGAGGATAGGATCGGATAGAGGATAGGATAGGATAGAGGATAGGATAGGATAGAGGATAGGATAGGATAGAGGATAGGATAGCATAGAGGATAGGATAGGATAGAGGATAGGATAGGATAGAGGATAGGATAGGATAGAGGATAGGATAGGATAGAGGATAGGATAGAGGATAGGATAGAGGATAGGATAGAGGATAGGATAGAGGATAGGATAGAGGATAGGATAGAGGATAGGATAGAGGATAGGATAGGATAGAGGATAGGATCGGATAGAGGATAGGATAGGATAGAGGATAGGATAGGATAGAGGATAGGATAGGATAGAGGATAGGATAGGATAGAGGAATGGATAGGATAGAGGATTGGATAGGATAGAGGATAGGATAGGATAGAGGATAGGATAGCATAGAGGATAGGATAGGATAGGATAGAGGATAGGATAGAGGATAGGATAGAGGATAGGATAGGATAGAGGATAGGATCGGATAGAGGATAGGATAGAGGATAGGATAGAGGATAGGATAGGATATAGGATAGGATAGGATACAGGATAGGATAGGATAGAGGATAGGATAGAGGATTTGATAGAATAGTGGATAGGATAGGATAGATGATAGGATAGGATAGAGGATAGGATAGGATAGAGGATAGCATAGGATAGAGGATACGATAGGATAGAGGATAGGATAGAGGATAGGATAGGATAGAGGATAGGATAGCATAGAGGATAGGATAGGATAGAGGATAGGATAGGATAGAGGATAGGATAGGATAGAGGATGGGATAGGATAGAAGATAGGATAGGATAGAGGATAGGATAGGATAGAGGATAGGATAGGATAGAGGATGGGATAGGATAGAGGATAGGATAGGATAGAGGAGAGGATAGGATAGAGGATAGGAAAGGAAAGAGGATAGGATAGAGGATAGGATAGAGGATAGGATAGAGGATAGGATAGAGGATAGGATAGGATAGAGGATAGGATAGGATAGAGGATAGGATAGGATAGAGGATAGGATAGGATAGAGGATAGGATAGGATAGAGGATAGGATAGGATAGAGGATAGGATAGGATAGAGGATAGGATAGAGGATAGGATAGAGGATAGGATAGAGGATAGGATAGAGGATAGGATAGAGGATAGGATAGGATAGAGGATAGGATCGGATAGAGGATAGGATAGGATAGAGGATAGGATAGAGGATAGGATAGAGGATACGATAGGATAGAGGATAGGATCGAATAGAGGATAGGATAGAGGATAGGATAGGATACAGGATAGGATAGGATAGAGGATAGGATAGGGGATTTGATAGGATTGAGGATAGGATAGGATAGATGATAGGATAGGATAGAGGATAGGATAGGATAGAGGATAGGATAGGATAGAGGATAGGATCGGATAGAGGATAGGATAGGATAGAGGATAGGATAGGATAGAGGATAGGATAGGATAGAGGATAGGATAGCATAGAGGATAGGATAGGATAGAGGATAGGATAGGAATGAAGATAGGATAGGATAGAGGATAGGATAGGATAGAGGATAGGATCGAATAGAGGATAGGATAGAGGATAGGATAGGATACAGGATAGGATAGGATAGAGGATAGGATAGGGGATTTGATAGGATTGAGGATAGGATAGGATAGATGATAGGATAGGATAGAGGATAGGATAGGATAGAGGATAGCATAGGATAGAGGATAGGATAGAGGATAGGATAGGATAGAGGATAGGATAGCATAGAGGATAGGATAGGATAGAGGATAGGATAGGATAGAGGATAGGATAGGATAGAGGATGGGATAGGATAGAAGATAGGATAGGATAGAGGATAGGATAGGATAGAGGATAGGATAGGATAGAGGATGGGATAGGATAGAGGATAGGATAGGATAGAGGAGAGGATAGGATAGAGGATAGGACAGACGATAGGATAGGATAGAGCATAGGACAGGATAGATGATAGGATAGGATAGTGGATAGGATAGGATAGAGGATAGGATAGGATAGAGGATAGGATAGGATAGAGGATAGGATAGGATAGAGGATAGGATCGGATAGAGGATAGGATAGGATAGAGGATAGGATAGGATAGAGGATAGGATAGGATAGAGGATAGGATAGGATAGAGGATAGGATAGGATAGAGGATGGGATAGGATAGAGGATAGGATAGGATAGAGGATTGGATAGAGGATAGGATAGGATAGAGGAATGGATAGGATAGAGGATTGGATAGGATAGTGGATAGATGATACTATAGGATTGAGGATTGGATAGGATACAGGATAGGATAGGATAGAGGATAGGATAGGATAGAGGATAGGATAGGATAGAGGATGGGATAGGATAGAGGATAGGATAGGATAGAGGATTGGATAGAGGATAGGATAGGATAGAGGAATGGATAGGATAGAGGATTGGATAGGATAGTGGATAGATGATACTATAGGATTGAGGATTGGATAGGATACAGGATAGGATAGGATAGAGGATAGGATAGGATAGAGGATAGGATAGGATAGAGGATAGGATAGGATAGAGGATAGGATAGGATAGAGGATAGGATCGGATAGAGGATAGGATAGGATAGAGGATAGGATAGGATAGAGGATAGGATCGGATAGAGGATAGGATAGGATAGAGGATAGGATAGGATAGAGGATAGGATAGGATAGAGGATAGGATAGCATAGAGGATAGGATAGGATAGAGGATAGGATAGGAATGAAGATAGGATAGGATAGAGGATAGGATAGGATAGAGGATAGGATCGAATAGAGGATAGGATAGAGGATAGGATAGGATACAGGATAGGATAGGATAGAGGATAGGATAGGGGATTTGATAGGATTGAGGATAGGATAGGATAGATGATAGGATAGGATAGAGGATAGGATAGGATAGAGGATAGCATAGGATAGAGGATAGGATAGAGGATAGGATAGGATAGAGGATAGGATAGCATAGAGGATAGGATAGGATAGAGGATAGGATAGGATAGAGGATAGGATAGGATAGAGGATGGGATAGGATAGAAGATAGGATAGGATAGAGGATAGGATAGGATAGAGGATAGGATAGGATAGAGGATGGGATAGGATAGAGGATAGGATAGGATAGAGGAGAGGATAGGATAGAGGATAGGACAGACGATAGGATAGGATAGAGCATAGGACAGGATAGATGATAGGATAGGATAGTGGATAGGATAGGATAGAGGATAGGATAGGATAGAGGATAGGATAGGATAGAGGATAGGATAGGATAGAGGATAGGATCGGATAGAGGATAGGATAGGATAGAGGATAGGATAGGATAGAGGATAGGATAGGATAGAGGATAGGATAGGATAGAGGATAGGATAGGATAGAGGATGGGATAGGATAGAGGATAGGATAGGATAGAGGATTGGATAGAGGATAGGATAGGATAGAGGAATGGATAGGATAGAGGATTGGATAGGATAGTGGATAGATGATACTATAGGATTGAGGATTGGATAGGATACAGGATAGGATAGGATAGAGGATAGGATAGGATAGAGGATAGGATAGGATAGAGGATAGGATAGGATAGAGGATAGGATAGGATAGAGGATAGGATCGGATAGAGGATAGGATAGGATAGAGGATAGGATAGGATAGAGGATAGGATAGGATAGAGGATAGGATAGCATAGAGGATAGGATAGGATAGAGGATAGAATAGGATAGAGGATAGGATAGGATAGAGGAGAGGATAGGATAGAGGATGGGATATGATAGAGGATAGGATAGGATAGAGGATAGGATAGGATAGAGGATAGGATCGGATAGAGGATAGGATAGGATAGAGGATAGGATAGGATAGAGGATAGGATAGGATAGAGGATAGGATAGCATAGAGGATAGGATAGGATAGAGGATAGGATAGGATAGAGGATAGGATAGGATAGAGGATAGGATAGGATAGAGGATAGGATAGAGGATAGGATAGAGGATAGGATAGAGGATAGGATAGAGGATAGGATAGAGGATAGGATAGGATAGAGGATAGGATCGGATAGAGGATAGGATAGGATAGAGGATAGGATAGGATAGAGGATAGGATAGGATAGAGGATAGGATAGGATAGAGGATAGGATAGGATAGAGGATAGGATAGGATAGAGGATAGGATAGGATAGAGGATAGGATAGGATAGAGGATAGGATAGGATAGAGGATAGGATAGGATAGAGGATAGGATAGGATAGAGGATAGAGGATAGTATAGGATAGAGGATAGGATAGGATAGAGGTTAGGATACGATAGAGGATTGGATAGGATAGAGGATAGGATAGGATAGAGGATAGGATAGGATAGAGGATAGGATAGGATAGAGGATATGATAGGACAGAGGAATGGATAGGATAGAGGATTGGATAGGATAGAGGATAGGATAGAGGATAGGATAGAGGATACGATAGGATAGAGGATAGGATCGAATAGAGGATAGGATAGAGGATAGGATAGGATACAGGATAGGATAGGATAGAGGATAGGATAGGGGATTTGATAGGATTGAGGATAGGATAGGATAGATGATAGGATAGGATAGAGGATAGGATAGGATAGAGGATAGCATAGGATAGAGGATAGGATAGAGGATAGGATAGGATAGAGGATAGGATAGAATAGAGGATAGGATAGGATAGAGGATAGGATAGGATAGAGGATAGGATAGGATAGAGGATGGGATAGGATAGAAGATAGGATAGGATAGAGGATAGGATAGGATAGAGGATAGGATAGGATAGAGGATGGGATAGGATAGAGGATAGGATAGGATAGAGGAGAGGATAGGATAGAGGATAGGATAGACGATAGGATAGGATAGAGCATAGGACAGGATAGATGATAGGATAGGATAGTGGATAGGATAGGATAGAGGATAGGATAGGATAGAGGATAGGATAGGATAGAGGATAGGATAGGATAGAGGATAGGATCGGATAGAGGATAGGATAGGATAGAGGATAGGATAGGATAGAGGATAGGATAGGATAGAGGATAGGATAGCATAGAGGATAGGATAGGATAGAGGATAGGATAGGATAGAGGATAGGATAGGATAGAGGATGGGATAGGATAGAGGATAGGATAGGATAGAGGATTGGATAGAGGATAGGATAGGATAGAGGAATGGATAGAATAGAGGATTGGATAGGATAGAGGATAGATGATAGGATAGGATTGAGGATTGGATAGGATACAGGATAGGATAGGATAGAGGATAGGATAGGATAGAGGATAGGATAGGATAGAGGATAGGATAGGATAGAGGATAGGATAGGATAGAGGATAGGATCGGATAGAGGATAGGATAGGATAGAGGATAGGATAGGATAGAGGATAGGATAGGATAGAGGATAGGATAGCATAGAGGATAGGATAGGATAGAGGATAGAATAGGATAGAGGATAGGATAGGATAGAGGATGGGATAGGATAGAGGATAGGATAGGATAGAGGATAGGATAGGATAGAGGATAGGATCGGATAGAGGATAGGATAGGATAGAGGATAGGATAGGATAGAGGATAGGATAGGATAGAGGATAGGATAGCATAGAGGATAGGATAGGATAGAGGATAGGATAGGATAGAGGATAGGATAGGATAGAGGATAGGATAGGATAGAGGATAGGATAGAGGATAGGATAGAGGATAGGATAGAGGATAGGATAGAGGATAGGATAGGATAGAGGATAGGATCGGATAGAGGATAGGATAGGATAGAGGATAGGATAGGATAGAGGATAGGATAGGATAGAGGATAGGATAGGATAGAGGATAGGATAGGATAGAGGATAGGATAGGATAGAGGATAGGATAGGATAGAGGATAGGATAGGATAGAGGATAGGATAGGATAGAGGATAGGATAGGATAGAGGATATGATAGGACAGAGGAATGGATAGGTTAGATGATTGGATAGGATAGAGGATAGGATAGGATAGAGGATAGGATAGCATAGAGGATAGGATAGGATAGGATAGAGGATAGGATAGAGGATAGGATAGAGGATAGGATAGGATAGAGGATAGGATCGGATAGAGGATAGGATAGAGGATAGGATAGGATATAGGATAGGATAGGATACAGGATAGGATAGGATAGAGGATAGGATAGAGGATTTGATACAATAGTGGATACGATAGGATAGATGATAGGATAGGATAGAGGATAGGATAGGATAGAGGATAGCATAGGATAGAGGATACGATAGGATAGAGCTTAGGATAGGATAGGATAGAGGATAGGATAGGATAGAGGATAGGATAGGATAGAGGATAGGATAGCATAGAGGATAGGATAGGATAGAGGATAGGATAGGATAGAGGATAGGATAGGATAGAGGAAAGGATAGGATAGAGGATAGGATAGGATAGAGGATAGGATAGCATAGAGGATAGGATAGGATAGAGGATATGATAGGATAGAGGATAGGAAAGGAAAGAGGATAGGATAGAGGATAGGATAGAGGATAGGATAGAGGATAGGATAGGATAGAGGATAGGATAGGATAGAGGATAGGATAGGATAGAGGATAGGATAGGATAGAGGATAGGATAGGATAGAGGATAGGATAGGATAGAGGATAGGATAGGATAGAGGATAGGATAGGATAGAGGATAGGATAGGATAGAGGATAGGATAGGATAGAGGATAGGATAGGATAGAGGATAGGATAGGATAGAGGATAGGATAGGATAGAGGATAGGATAGGATAGAGGATAGGATAGGATAGAGGATAGGATAGGATAGAGGATAGGATAGGATAGAGGATAGGATAGGATAGAGGATAGGATAGGATAGAGGATAGGATAGGATAGAGGATAGGATAGGATAGAGGATAGGATAGGATAGAGGATATGATAGGACAGAGGAATGGATAGGATAGAGGATTGGATAGGATAGAGGATAGGATAGGATAGAGGATAGGATAGCATAGAGGATAGGATAGGATAGAGGATAGGATAGGATAGAGGATAGGATAGAGGATAGGATAGAGGATAGGATAGGATAGAGGATAGGATCGGATAGAGGATAGGATAGATGATAGGATAGGATATAGGATAGGATAGGATACAGGATAGGATAGGATAGAGGATAGGATAGGGGATTTGATAGGATAGTGGATAGGATAGGATAGATGATAGGATAGGATAGAGGATAGGATAGGATAGAGGATAGCATAGGATAGAGGATACGATAGGATAGAGGATAGGATAGGATAGGATAGAGGATAGGATAGGATAGAGGATAGGGTAGGATAGAGGATAGGATAGTATAGAGGATAGGATAGGATAGAGGATAGGATAGGATAGAGGATGGGATAGGATAGAGGATAGGATAGGATAGAGGATTCTATAGAGGATAGGATAGGATAGAGGAATGGATAGGATAGAGGATTGGATAGAGGATAGGATAGGATAGAGGAATGGATAGGATAGAGGATTGGATAGGATAGAGGATAGATGATAGGATAGGATTGAGGATTGGATAGGATAGAGGATAGATGATAGGATAGGATTGAGGATTGGATAGGATACAGGATAGGATAGGATAGAGGATAGGATAGGATAGAGGATAGGATAGGATAGAGGATAGGATAGGATAGAGGATAGGATAGGATAGAGGATAGGATAGGATAGAGGATAGGATAGGATAGAGGATAGGATAGGATAGAGGATAGGATAGGATAGAGGATAGGATAGGATAGAGGATAGGATAGGATAGAGGATAGGATAGAGGATAGGATAGGATAGAGGATAGGATAGGATAGAGGATAGGATAGGATAGAGGATAGGATAGGATAGAGGATAGGATAGGATAGAGGATAGGATCGGATAGAGGATAGGATAGAGGATACGATAGGATAGAGGATAGGATAGGATACAGGATAGGATAGGATAGAGGATAGGATAGGGGATTTGATAGGATAGAGGATAGGATAGGATAGATGATAGGATAGGATAGAGGATAGGATAGGATAGAGGATAGCATAGGATAGAGGATACGATAGGATAGAGGATAGGATAGGATAGGATAGAGGATAGGATAGGATAGAGGATAGGATAGGATAGAGGATAGGATAGGATAGAGGATAGGATAGCATAGAGGATAGGATAGGATAGAGGATAGGATAGGATAGAGGATAGGATAGGATAGAGGATAGGATAGGATAGAGGATGGGATAGGATAGAGGATAGGATAGGATAGAGGATTGGATAGAGGATAGGAAAGGATAGAGGAATGGATAGGATAGAGGATTGGATAGGATAGAGGATAGATGATAGGATAGGATTGAGGATTGGATAGGATACAGGATAGGATAGGATAGAGGATAGGATAGGATAGAGGATAGGATAGGATAGAGGATAGGATCGGATAGAGGATAGGATAGGATAGAGGATAGGATAGGATAGATGATAGGATAGGATAGAGGATGGAATAGGATAGAGGATAGGATAGGATAGAGGATTGGATAGAGGATAGGATAGGATAGAGGACAGGATAGGTTAGAGGATTGGATAGAGGATAGGATAGGATAGAGGATATTATAGGATAGAGGATATGATAGGATAGAGGAATGGATACGATAGAGGATTGGATAGGATAGAGGATAGATGATAGGATAGGATTGAGGATTGGATAGGATACAGGATAGGATGGGATAGAGGATAGGATAGGGGATTTGATAGGATAGAGGATAGGATAGGATAGAAGATAGGATAGGATAGAGGATTGGATAGAGGATAGGATAGAGAATAGGTTAGGATAGAGAATAGGAACGGATAGATGATATTATAGGATAGAGGATAGGATATGATAGTGTACACGATATTATAGAGGGTAGGATAGGATAGAGCATAGGATAGGGGATTGGATAGGATAGGATAGAGGATAGGATAGGATAGCGGATTGGATAGGATACAGGAAAGGATAGACTTGAGGATAGATGATAGGGTAGGATAGAAGATAGGATAGGATAGAGGATAGTATAGGATAGAGGATAGATGATAGGATAGGATTGAGGATTGGATAGGATACAGGATAGGATAGGATAGAGGATAGGATAGGGAATTTGATAGGATAGAGGATAGGATAGGATAGAATATAGGATAGGATAGAGGATAGAATAGGATAGAGGATAGGATAGGATAGAGGATAGGATAGGATAGAGGATAGGATAGGATAGAGGATAGGATAGGATAGAGGATAGGATAGGATAGAGGATAGGATAGGATAGAGGATAGGATAGGGGATTTGATAGGATAGAGGATAGGATAGGATAGAGGATTGGATAGAGGATAGGATAGGATAGAGGAATGGATAGGATAGAGGATTGGATAGGATAGAGGATAGATGATAGGATAGGATTGAGGATTGGATAGGATACAGGATAGGATAGGATAGAGGATAGGATAGGATAGAGGATAGGATAGGATAGAGGATAGGATCGGATAGAGGATAGGATAGGATAGAGGATAGGATAGGATAGAGGATAGGATAGGATAGAGGATGGAATAGGATAGAGGATAGGATAGGATAGAGGATTGGATAGAGGATAGGATAGGATAGAGGACAGGATAGGTTAGAGGATTGGATAGAGGATAGGATAGGATAGAGGATATTATAGGATAGAGGATATGATAGGATAGAGGAATGGATACGATAGAGGATTGGATAGGATAGAGGATAGATGATAGGATAGGATTGAGGATTGGATAGGATACAGGATAGGATGGGATAGAGGATAGGATAGGATAGAGGATAGGATAGGATAGAGGATAGGATAGGATAGAGGATAGGATAGGATAGAGGATAGGATAGGATAGAGGATAGGATAGGATAGAGGATAGGATAGGATAGAGGATAGGATAGGATAGAGGATAGGATAGGATAGAGGATAGGATAGGATAGAGGATATGATAGGACAGAGGAATGGATAGGATAGAGGATTGGATAGGATAGAGGATAGGATAGGATAGAAGATAGGATAGCATAGAGGATAGGATAGGATAGAGGATAGGATAGGATAGAGGATAGGATAGAGGATAGGATAGAGGATAGGATAGGATAGAGGATAGGATAGGATAGAGGATAGAGGATCGGATAGGATAGAGGATAGGATAGGATAGCGGATTGGATAGGATACAGGAAAGGATAGACTTGAGGATAGATGATAGGGTAGGATAGAAGATAGGATAGGATAGAGGATAGTATAGGATAGAGGATAGATGATAGGATAGGATTGAGGATTGGATAGGATACAGGATAGGATAGGATAGAGGATAGGATAGGGAATTTGATAGGATAGAGGATAGGATAGGATAGAATATAGGATAGGATAGAGGATAGAATAGGATAGAGGATAGGATAGGATAGAGGATAGGATAGGATAGAGGATAGGATAGGATAGAGGATAGGATAGGATAGAGGATAGGATAGGATAGAGGATAGGATAGGATAGAGGATAGGATAGGGGATTTGATAGGATAGAGGATAGGATAGGATAGAGGATTGGATAGAGGATAGGATAGGATAGAGGAATGGATAGGATAGAGGATTGGATAGGATAGAGGATAGATGATAGGATAGGATTGAGGATTGGATAGGATACAGGATAGGATAGGATAGAGGATAGGATAGGATAGAGGATAGGATAGGATAGAGGATAGGATCGGATAGAGGATAGGATAGGATAGAGGATAGGATAGGATAGAGGATAGGATAGGATAGAGGATGGAATAGGATAGAGGATAGGATAGGATAGAGGATTGGATAGAGGATAGGATAGGATAGAGGACAGGATAGGTTAGAGGATTGGATAGAGGATAGGATAGGATAGAGGATATTATAGGATAGAGGATATGATAGGATAGAGGAATGGATACGATAGAGGATTGGATAGGATAGAGGATAGATGATAGGATAGGATTGAGGATTGGATAGGATACAGGATAGGATGGGATAGAGGATAGGATAGGATAGAGGATAGGATAGGATAGAGGATAGGATAGGATAGAGGATAGGATAGGATAGAGGATAGGATAGGATAGAGGATAGGATAGGATAGAGGATAGGATAGGATAGAGGATAGGATAGGATAGAGGATAGGATAGGATAGAGGATAGGATAGGATAGAGGATATGATAGGACAGAGGAATGGATAGGATAGAGGATTGGATAGGATAGAGGATAGGATAGGATAGAAGATAGGATAGCATAGAGGATAGGATAGGATAGAGGATAGGATAGGATAGAGGATAGGATAGAGGATAGGATAGAGGATAGGATAGGATAGAGGATAGGATAGGATAGAGGATAGAGGATCGGATAGGATAGAGGATAGGATAGGATAGAGGATATGATAGGACAGAGGAATGAATAGGATAGAGGATTGGATAGGAGAGAGGATAGGATAGGATAGAGGATAGGATAGCATAGAGGATAGGATAGGATAGAGGATAGGATAGGATAGAGGATAGGATAGGATAGAGGATAGGATAGGATAGAGGATAGGATAGGATAGAGGATGGGATAGGATAGAAGATAGGATAGGATAGAGGATAGGATAGGATAGAGGATAGGATAGGATAGAGGATGGGATAGGATAGAGGATAGGATAGGATAGAGGAGAGGATAGGATAGAGGATAGGACAGACGATAGGATAGGATAGAGCATAGGACAGGATAGATGATAGGATAGGATAGTGGATAGGATAGGATAGAGGATAGGATAGGATAGAGGATAGGATAGGATAGAGGATAGGATAGGATAGAGGATAGGATCGGATAGAGGATAGGATAGGATAGAGGATAGGATAGGATAGAGGATAGGATAGGATAGAGGATAGGATAGGATAGAGGATAGGATAGGATAGAGGATGGGATAGGATAGAGGATAGGATAGGATAGAGGATTGGATAGAGGATAGGATAGGATAGAGGAATGGATAGGATAGAGGATTGGATAGGATAGTGGATAGATGATACTATAGGATTGAGGATTGGATAGGATACAGGATAGGATAGGATAGAGGATAGGATAGGATAGAGGATAGGATAGGATAGAGGATAGGATAGGATAGAGGATAGGATAGGATAGAGGATAGGATCGGATAGAGGATAGGATAGGATAGAGGATAGGATAGGATAGAGGATAGGATAGGATAGAGGATAGGATAGCATAGAGGATAGGATAGGATAGAGGATAGAATAGGATAGAGGATAGGATAGGATAGAGGAGAGGATAGGATAGAGGATGGGATATGATAGAGGATAGGATAGGATAGAGGATAGGATAGGATAGAGGATAGGATCGGATAGAGGATAGGATAGGATAGAGGATAGGATAGGATAGAGGATAGGATAGGATAGAGGATAGGATAGCATAGAGGATAGGATAGGATAGAGGATAGGATAGGATAGAGGATAGGATAGGATAGAGGATAGGATAGGATAGAGGATAGGATAGAGGATAGGATAGAGGATAGGATAGAGGATAGGATAGAGGATAGGATAGAGGATAGGATAGAGGATAGGATAGGATAGAGGATAGGATCGGATAGAGGATAGGATAGGATAGAGGATAGGATAGGATAGAGGATAGGATAGGATAGAGGATAGGATAGGATAGAGGATAGGATAGGATAGAGGATAGGATAGGATAGAGGATAGGATAGGATAGAGGATAGGATCGGATAGAGGATAGGATAGGATAGAGGATAGGATAGGATAGAGGATAGGATAGGATAGAGGATAGGATAGCATAGAGGATAGGATAGGATAGAGGATAGGATAGGATAGAGGATAGGATCGGATAGAGGATAGGTTAGGATAGAGGATAGGATAGGATAGAGGATAGGATAGGATAGAGGATAGGATAGAGGATAGGATAGAGGATAGGATAGAGGATACGATAGGATAGAGGATAGGATCGAATAGAGGATAGGATAGAGGATAGGATAGGATACAGGATAGGATAGGATAGAGGATAGGATAGGGGATTTGATAGGATTGAGGATAGGATAGGATAGATGATAGGATAGGATAGAGGATAGGATAGGATAGAGGATAACATAGGATAGAGGATAGGATAGAGGATAGGATAGGATAGAGGATAGGATAGAATAGAGGATAGGATAGGATAGAGGATAGGATAGGATAGAGGAGAGGATAGGATAGAGGATGGGATAGGATAGAGGATAGGATAGGATAGAGGATAGGATAGGATAGAGGATAGGATCGGATAGAGGATAGGATAGGATAGAGGATAGGATAGGATAGAGGATAGGATAGGATAGAGGATAGGATAGCATAGAGGATAGGATAGGATAGAGGATAGGATAGGATAGAGGATAGGATAGGATAGAGGATAGGATAGGATAGAGGATAGGATAGAGGATAGGATAGAGGATAGGATAGAGGATAGGATAGAGGATAGGATAGAGGATAGGATAGAGGATAGGATAGGATAGAGGATAGGATCGGATAGAGGATAGGATAGGATAGAGGATAGGATAGGATAGAGGATAGGATAGGATAGAGGATAGGATAGGATAGAGGAATGGATAGGATAGAGGATTGGATAGGATAGAGGATAGGATAGGATAGAGGATAGGATAGCATAGAGGATAGGATAGGATAGGATAGAGGATAGGATAGAGGATAGGATAGAGGATAGGATAGGATAGAGGATAGGATCGGATAGAGGATAGGATAGAGGATAGGATAGAGGATAGGATAGGATATAGGATAGGAGAGGATACAGGATAGGATAGGATAGAGGATAGGATAGAGGATTTGATAGAATAGTGGATAGGATAGGATAGATGATAGGATAGGATAGAGGATAGGATAGGATAGAGGATAGCATAGGATAGAGGATACGATAGGATAGAGGATAGGATAGAGGATAGGATAGGATAGAGGATAGGATAGCATAGAGGATAGGATAGGATAGAGGATAGGATAGGATAGAGGATAGGATAGGATAGAGGATGGGATAGGATAGAAGATAGGATAGGATAGAGGATAGGATAGGATAGAGGATAGGATAGGATAGAGGATGGGATAGGATAGAGGATAGGATAGGATAGAGGAGAGGATAGGATAGAGGATAGGAAAGGAAAGAGGATAGGATAGAGGATAGGATAGAGGATAGGATAGAGGATAGGATAGAGGATAGGATAGGATAGAGGATAGGATAGGATAGAGGATAGGATAGGATAGAGGATAGGATAGGATAGAGGATAGGATAGGATAGAGGATAGGATAGGATAGAGGATAGGATAGGATAGAGGATAGGATAGAGGATAGGATAGAGGATAGGATAGAGGATAGGATAGAGGATAGGATAGAGGATAGGATAGGATAGAGGATAGGATCGGATAGAGGATAGGATAGGATAGAGGATAGGATAGAGGATAGGATAGAGGATACGATAGGATAGAGGATAGGATCGAATAGAGGATAGGATAGAGGATAGGATAGGATACAGGATAGGATAGGATAGAGGATAGGATAGGGGATTTGATAGGATTGAGGATAGGATAGGATAGATGATAGGATAGGATAGAGGATAGGATAGGATAGAGGATAGGATAGGATAGAGGATAGGATCGGATAGAGGATAGGATAGGATAGAGGATAGGATAGGATAGAGGATTGGATAGAGGATAGGATAGGATAGAGGAATGGATAGGATAGAGGATTGGATAGGATAGTGGATAGATGATACTATAGGATTGAGGATTGGATAGGATACAGGATAGGATAGGATAGAGGATAGGATAGGATAGAGGATAGGATAGGATAGAGGATGGGATAGGATAGAGGATAGGATAGGATAGAGGATTGGATAGAGGATAGGATAGGATAGAGGAATGGATAGGATAGAGGATTGGATAGGATAGTGGATAGATGATACTATAGGATTGAGGATTGGATAGGATAGAGGATAGGATAGGATAGAGGATAGGATCGGATAGAGGATAGGATAGGATAGAGGATAGGATAGGATAGAGGATAGGATAGGATAGAGGATAGGATCGGATAGAGGATAGGATAGGATAGAGGATAGGATAGGAATGAAGATAGGATAGGATAGAGGATAGGATAGGATAGAGGATAGGATCGAATAGAGGATAGGATAGAGGATAGGATAGGATACAGGATAGGATAGGATAGAGGATAGGATAGGGGATTTGATAGGATTGAGGATAGGATAGGATAGATGATAGGATAGGATAGAGGATAGGATAGGATAGAGGATAGCATAGGATAGAGGATAGGATAGAGGATAGGATAGGATAGAGGATAGGATAGCATAGAGGATAGGATAGGATAGAGGATAGGATAGGATAGAGGATAGGATAGGATAGAGGATGGGATAGGATAGAAGATAGGATAGGATAGAGGATAGGATAGGATAGAGGATAGGATAGGATAGAGGATGGGATAGGATAGAGGATAGGATAGGATAGAGGAGAGGATAGGATAGAGGATAGGACAGACGATAGGATAGGATAGAGCATAGGACAGGATAGATGATAGGATAGGATAGTGGATAGGATAGGATAGAGGATAGGATAGGATAGAGGATAGGATAGGATAGAGGATAGGATAGGATAGAGGATAGGATCGGATAGAGGATAGGATAGGATAGAGGATAGGATAGGATAGAGGATAGGATAGGATAGAGGATAGGATAGGATAGAGGATAGGATAGGATAGAGGATGGGATAGGATAGAGGATAGGATAGGATAGAGGATTGGATAGAGGATAGGATAGGATAGAGGAATGGATAGGATAGAGGATTGGATAGGATAGTGGATAGATGATACTATAGGATTGAGGATTGGATAGGATACAGGATAGGATAGGATAGAGGATAGGATAGGATAGAGGATAGGATAGGATAGAGGATGGGATAGGATAGAGGATAGGATAGGATAGAGGATTGGATAGAGGATAGGATAGGATAGAGGAATGGATAGGATAGAGGATTGGATAGGATAGTGGATAGATGATACTATAGGATTGAGGATTGGATAGGATACAGGATAGGATAGGATAGAGGATAGGATAGGATAGAGGATAGGATAGGATAGAGGATAGGATAGGATAGAGGATAGGATAGGATAGAGGATAGGATCGGATAGAGGATAGGATAGGATAGAGGATAGGATAGGATAGAGGATAGGATCGGATAGAGGATAGGATAGGATAGAGGATAGGATAGGATAGAGGATAGGATAGGATAGAGGATAGGATAGCATAGAGGATAGGATAGGATAGAGGATAGGATAGGAATGAAGATAGGATAGGATAGAGGATAGGATAGGATAGAGGATAGGATCGAATAGAGGATAGGATAGAGGATAGGATAGGATACAGGATAGGATAGGATAGAGGATAGGATAGGGGATTTGATAGGATTGAGGATAGGATAGGATAGATGATAGGATAGGATAGAGGATAGGATAGGATAGAGGATAGCATAGGATAGAGGATAGGATAGAGGATAGGATAGGATAGAGGATAGGATAGCATAGAGGATAGGATAGGATAGAGGATAGGATAGGATAGAGGATAGGATAGGATAGAGGATGGGATAGGATAGAAGATAGGATAGGATAGAGGATAGGATAGGATAGAGGATAGGATAGGATAGAGGATGGGATAGGATAGAGGATAGGATAGGATAGAGGAGAGGATAGGATAGAGGATAGGACAGACGATAGGATAGGATAGAGCATAGGACAGGATAGATGATAGGATAGGATAGTGGATAGGATAGGATAGAGGATAGGATAGGATAGAGGATAGGATAGGATAGAGGATAGGATAGGATAGAGGATAGGATCGGATAGAGGATAGGATAGGATAGAGGATAGGATAGGATAGAGGATAGGATAGGATAGAGGATAGGATAGGATAGAGGATAGGATAGGATAGAGGATGGGATAGGATAGAGGATAGGATAGGATAGAGGATTGGATAGAGGATAGGATAGGATAGAGGAATGGATAGGATAGAGGATTGGATAGGATAGTGGATAGATGATACTATAGGATTGAGGATTGGATAGGATACAGGATAGGATAGGATAGAGGATAGGATAGGATAGAGGATAGGATAGGATAGAGGATAGGATAGGATAGAGGATAGGATAGGATAGAGGATAGGATAGGATAGAGGATAGGATCGGATAGAGGATAGGATAGGATAGAGGATAGGATAGGATAGAGGATAGGATAGGATAGAGGATAGGATAGCATAGAGGATAGGATAGGATAGAGGATAGAATAGGATAGAGGATAGGATAGGATAGAGGAGAGGATAGGATAGAGGATGGGATATGATAGAGGATAGGATAGGATAGAGGATAGGATAGGATAGAGGATAGGATCGGATAGAGGATAGGATAGGATAGAGGATAGGATAGGATAGAGGATAGGATAGGATAGAGGATAGGATAGCATAGAGGATAGGATAGGATAGAGGATAGGATAGGATAGAGGATAGGATAGGATAGAGGATAGGATAGGATAGAGGATAGGATAGAGGATAGGATAGAGGATAGGATAGAGGATAGGATAGAGGATAGGATAGAGGATAGGATAGAGGATAGGATAGGATAGAGGATAGGATCGGATAGAGGATAGGATAGGATAGAGGATAGGATAGGATAGAGGATAGGATAGGATAGAGGATAGGATAGGATAGAGGATAGGATAGGATAGAGGATAGGATAGGATAGAGGATAGGATAGGATAGAGGATAGGATAGGATAGAGGATAGGATAGGATAGAGGATAGGATAGGATAGAGGATAGGATAGGATAGAGGATAGGATAGGATAGAGGATAGGATAGGATAGAGGATAGAGGATAGTATAGGATAGAGGATAGGATAGGATAGAGGTTAGGATACGATAGAGGATTGGATAGGATAGAGGATAGGATAGGATAGAGGATAGGATAGGATAGAGGATAGGATAGGATAGAGGATATGATAGGACAGAGGAATGGATAGGATAGAGGATTGGATAGGATAGAGGATAGGATAGAGGATAGGATAGAGGATACGATAGGATAGAGGATAGGATCGAATAGAGGATAGGATAGAGGATAGGATAGGATACAGGATAGGATAGGATAGAGGATAGGATAGGGGATTTGATAGGATTGAGGATAGGATAGGATAGATGATAGGATAGGATAGAGGATAGGATAGGATAGAGGATAGCATAGGATAGAGGATAGGATAGAGGATAGGATAGGATAGAGGATAGGATAGAATAGAGGATAGGATAGGATAGAGGATAGGATAGGATAGAGGATAGGATAGGATAGAGGATGGGATAGGATAGAAGATAGGATAGGATAGAGGATAGGATAGGATAGAGGATAGGATAGGATAGAGGATGGGATAGGATAGAGGATAGGATAGGATAGAGGAGAGGATAGGATAGAGGATAGGATAGACGATAGGATAGGATAGAGCATAGGACAGGATAGATGATAGGATAGGATAGTGGATAGGATAGGATAGAGGATAGGATAGGATAGAGGATAGGATAGGATAGAGGATAGGATAGGATAGAGGATAGGATCGGATAGAGGATAGGATAGGATAGAGGATAGGATAGGATAGAGGATAGGATAGGATAGAGGATAGGATAGCATAGAGGATAGGATAGGATAGAGGATAGGATAGGATAGAGGATAGGATAGGATAGAGGATGGGATAGGATAGAGGATAGGATAGGATAGAGGATTGGATAGAGGATAGGATAGGATAGAGGAATGGATAGGATAGAGGATTGGATAGGATAGAGGATAGATGATAGGATAGGATTGAGGATTGGATAGGATACAGGATAGGATAGGATAGAGGATAGGATAGGATAGAGGATAGGATAGGATAGAGGATAGGATAGGATAGAGGATAGGATAGGATAGAGGATAGGATCGGATAGAGGATAGGATAGGATAGAGGATAGGATAGGATAGAGGATAGGATAGGATAGAGGATAGGATAGCATAGAGGATAGGATAGGATAGAGGATAGAATAGGATAGAGGATAGGATAGGATAGAGGATGGGATAGGATAGAGGATAGGATAGGATAGAGGATAGGATAGGATAGAGGATAGGATCGGATAGAGGATAGGATAGGATAGAGGATAGGATAGGATAGAGGATAGGATAGGATAGAGGATAGGATAGCATAGAGGATAGGATAGGATAGAGGATAGGATAGGATAGAGGATAGGATAGGATAGAGGATAGGATAGGATAGAGGATAGGATAGAGGATAGGATAGAGGATAGGATAGAGGATAGGATAGAGGATAGGATAGGATAGAGGATAGGATCGGATAGAGGATAGGATAGGATAGAGGATAGGATAGGATAGAGGATAGGATAGGATAGAGGATAGGATAGGATAGAGGATAGGATAGGATAGAGGATAGGATAGGATAGAGGATAGGATAGGATAGAGGATAGGATAGGATAGAGGATAGGATAGGATAGAGGATATGATAGGACAGAGGAATGGATAGGTTAGATGATTGGATAGGATAGAGGATAGGATAGGATAGAGGATAGGATAGCATAGAGGATAGGATAGGATAGGATAGAGGATAGGATAGAGGATAGGATAGAGGATAGGATAGGATAGAGGATAGGATCGGATAGAGGATAGGATAGAGGATAGGATAGGATATAGGATAGGATAGGATACAGGATAGGATAGGATAGAGGATAGGATAGAGGATTTGATACAATAGTGGATACGATAGGATAGATGATAGGATAGGATAGAGGATAGGATAGGATAGAGGATAGCATAGGATAGAGGATACGATAGGATAGAGCTTAGGATAGGATAGGATAGAGGATAGGATAGGATAGAGGATAGGATAGGATAGAGGATAGGATAGCATAGAGGATAGGATAGGATAGAGGATAGGATAGGATAGAGGATAGGATAGGATAGAGGAAAGGATAGGATAGAGGATAGGATAGGATAGAGGATAGGATAGCATAGAGGATAGGATAGGATAGAGGATATGATAGGATAGAGGATAGGAAAGGAAAGAGGATAGGATAGAGGATAGGATAGAGGATAGGATAGAGGATAGGATAGAGGATAGGATAGGATAGAGGATAGGATAGGATAGAGGATAGGATAGGATAGAGGATAGGATAGGATAGAGGATAGGATAGGATAGAGGATAGGATAGGATAGAGGATAGGATAGGATAGAGGATAGGATAGGATAGAGGATAGGATAGGATAGAGGATAGGATAGGATAGAGGATAGGATAGGATAGAGGATAGGATAGAGGATAGGATAGAGGATAGGATAGGATAGAGGATAGGATCGGATAGAGGATAGGATAGATGATAGGATAGGATATAGGATAGGATAGGATACAGGATAGGATAGGATAGAGGATAGGATAGGGGATTTGATAGGATAGTGGATAGGATAGGATAGATGATAGGATAGGATAGAGGATAGGATAGGATAGAGGATAGCATAGGATAGAGGATACGATAGGATAGAGGATAGGATAGGATAGGATAGAGGATAGGATAGGATAGAGGATAGGGTAGGATAGAGGATAGGATAGTATAGAGGATAGGATAGGATAGAGGATAGGATAGGATAGAGGATGGGATAGGATAGAGGATAGGATAGGATAGAGGATTCTATAGAGGATAGGATAGGATAGAGGAATGGATAGGATAGAGGATTGGATAGAGGATAGGATAGGATAGAGGAATGGATAGGATAGAGGATTGGATAGGATAGAGGATAGATGATAGGATAGGATTGAGGATTGGATAGGATAGAGGATAGATGATAGGATAGGATTGAGGATTGGATAGGATACAGGATAGGATAGGATAGAGGATAGGATAGGATAGAGGATAGGATAGGATAGAGGATAGGATAGGATAGAGGATAGGATAGGATAGAGGATAGGATAGGATAGAGGATAGGATAGGACAGAGGATAGGATAGGATAGAGGATAGGATAGGATAGAGGATAGGATAGGATAGAGGATAGGATAGGATAGAGGATAGGATAGAGGATAGGATAGGATAGAGGATAGGATAGGATAGAGGATAGGATAGGATAGAGGATAGGATAGGATAGAGGATAGGATAGGATAGAGGATAGGATCGGATAGAGGATAGGATAGAGGATACGATAGGATAGAGGATAGGATAGGATACAGGATAGGATAGGATAGAGGATAGGATAGGGGATTTGATAGGATAGAGGATAGGATAGGATAGATGATAGGATAGGATAGAGGATAGGATAGGATAGAGGATAGCATAGGATAGAGGATACGATAGGATAGAGGATAGGATAGGATAGGATAGAGGATAGGATAGGATAGAGGATAGGATAGGATAGAGGATAGGATAGGATAGAGGATAGGATAGCATAGAGGATAGGATAGGATAGAGGATAGGATAGGATAGAGGATAGGATAGGATAGAGGATAGGATAGGATAGAGGATGGGATAGGATAGAGGATAGGATAGGATAGAGGATTGGATAGAGGATAGGAAAGGATAGAGGAATGGATAGGATAGAGGATTGGATAGGATAGAGGATAGATGATAGGATAGGATTGAGGATTGGATAGGATACAGGATAGGATAGGATAGAGGATAGGATAGGATAGAGGATAGGATAGGATAGAGGATAGGATCGGATAGAGGATAGGATAGGATAGAGGATAGGATAGGATAGATGATAGGATAGGATAGAGGATGGAATAGGATAGAGGATAGGATAGGATAGAGGATTGGATAGAGGATAGGATAGGATAGAGGACAGGATAGGTTAGAGGATTGGATAGAGGATAGGATAGGATAGAGGATATTATAGGATAGAGGATATGATAGGATAGAGGAATGGATACGATAGAGGATTGGATAGGATAGAGGATAGATGATAGGATAGGATTGAGGATTGGATAGGATACAGGATAGGATGGGATAGAGGATAGGATAGGGGATTTGATAGGATAGAGGATAGGATAGGATAGAAGATAGGATAGGATAGAGGATTGGATAGAGGATAGGATAGAGAATAGGTTAGGATAGAGAATAGGAACGGATAGATGATATTATAGGATAGAGGATAGGATATGATAGTGTACACGATATTATAGAGGGTAGGATAGGATAGAGCATAGGATAGGGGATTGGATAGGATAGGATAGAGGATAGGATAGGATAGCGGATTGGATAGGATACAGGAAAGGATAGACTTGAGGATAGATGATAGGGTAGGATAGAAGATAGGATAGGATAGAGGATAGTATAGGATAGAGGATAGATGATAGGATAGGATTGAGGATTGGATAGGATACAGGATAGGATAGGATAGAGGATAGGATAGGGAATTTGATAGGATAGAGGATAGGATAGGATAGAATATAGGATAGGATAGAGGATAGAATAGGATAGAGGATAGGATAGGATAGAGGATAGGATAGGATAGAGGATAGGATAGGATAGAGGATAGGATAGGATAGAGGATAGGATAGGATAGAGGATAGGATAGGATAGAGGATAGGATAGGGGATTTGATAGGATAGAGGATAGGATAGGATAGAGGATTGGATAGAGGATAGGATAGGATAGAGGAATGGATAGGATAGAGGATTGGATAGGATAGAGGATAGATGATAGGATAGGATTGAGGATTGGATAGGATACAGGATAGGATAGGATAGAGGATAGGATAGGATAGAGGATAGGATAGGATAGAGGATAGGATCGGATAGAGGATAGGATAGGATAGAGGATAGGATAGGATAGAGGATAGGATAGGATAGAGGATGGAATAGGATAGAGGATAGGATAGGATAGAGGATTGGATAGAGGATAGGATAGGATAGAGGACAGGATAGGTTAGAGGATTGGATAGAGGATAGGATAGGATAGAGGATATTATAGGATAGAGGATATGATAGGATAGAGGAATGGATACGATAGAGGATTGGATAGGATAGAGGATAGATGATAGGATAGGATTGAGGATTGGATAGGATACAGGATAGGATGGGATAGAGGATAGGATAGGATAGAGGATAGGATAGGATAGAGGATAGGATAGGATAGAGGATAGGATAGGATAGAGGATAGGATAGGATAGAGGATAGGATAGGATAGAGGATAGGATAGGATAGAGGATAGGATAGGATAGAGGATAGGATAGGATAGAGGATAGGATAGGATAGAGGATATGATAGGACAGAGGAATGGATAGGATAGAGGATTGGATAGGATAGAGGATAGGATAGGATAGAAGATAGGATAGCATAGAGGATAGGATAGGATAGAGGATAGGATAGGATAGAGGATAGGATAGAGGATAGGATAGAGGATAGGATAGGATAGAGGATAGGATAGGATAGAGGATAGAGGATCGGATAGGATAGAGGATAGGATAGGATAGAGGATATGATAGGACAGAGGAATGAATAGGATAGAGGATTGGATAGGAGAGAGGATAGGATAGGATAGAGGATAGGATAGCATAGAGGATAGGATAGGATAGAGGATAGGATAGGATAGAGGATAGGATAGAGGATACGATAGGATAGAGGATAGGATAGGATACAGGATAGGATAGGATAGAGGATAGGATAGGATAGAGGATAGGATAGGATAGGATAGAGGATAGGATAGGATAGAGGATAGGATAGGATAGAGGATAGGATAGCATAGAGGATAGGATAGGATAGAGGATAGGATAGCATAGAGGATAGGATAGGATAGAGGATAGGATAGGATAGAGGATAGGATAGGATAGAGGATAGGATAGGATAGAGGATAGGATAGGATAGAGGATGGAATAGGATAGAGGATAGGATAGGATAGAGGATTGGATAGAGGATAGGATAGGATAGAGGACAGGATAGGTTAGAGGATTGGATAGAGGATAGGATAGGATAGAGGATAGGATCGGATAGAGGATAGGATAGGATAGAGGATAGGATAGGATAGATGATAGGATAGGATAGAGGATGGAATAGGATAGAGGATAGGATAGGATAGAGGATTGGATAGAGGATAGGATAGGATAGAGGACAGGATAGGTTAGAGGATTGGATAGAGGATAGGATAGGATAGAGGATATTATAGGATAGAGGATATGATAGGATAGAGGAATGGATACGATAGAGGATTGGATAGGATAGAGGATAGATGATAGGATAGGATTGAGGATTGGATAGGATACAGGATAGGATGGGATAGAGGATAGGATAGGGGATTTGATAGGATAGAGGATAGGATAGGATAGAAGATAGGATAGGATAGAGGATTGGATAGAGGATAGGATAGAGAATAGGTTAGGATAGAGAATAGGAACGGATAGATGATATTATAGGATAGAGGATAGGATATGATAGTGTACACGATATTATAGAGGGTAGGATAGGATAGAGCATAGGATAGGGGATTGGATAGGATAGGATAGAGGATAGGATAGGATAGCGGATTGGATAGGATACAGGAAAGGATAGACTTGAGGATAGATGATAGGGTAGGATAGAAGATAGGATAGGATAGAGGATAGTATAGGATAGAGGATAGATGATAGGATAGGATTGAGGATTGGATAGGATAGAGGATAGGATAGGATAGAGGATAGGATAGGATAGAGGATAGGATAGGATAGAGGATAGGATAGGATAGAGGATATGATAGGACAGAGGAATGGATAGGATAGAGGATTGGATAGGATAGAGGATAGGATAGGATAGAAGATAGGATAGCATAGAGGATAGGATAGGATAGAGGATAGGATAGGATAGAGGATAGGATAGAGGATAGGATAGAGGATAGGATAGGATAGAGGATAGGATAGGATAGAGGATAGAGGATCGGATAGGATAGAGGATAGGATAGGATAGAGGATATGATAGGACAGAGGAATGAATAGGATAGAGGATTGGATAGGAGAGAGGATAGGATAGGATAGAGGATAGGATAGCATAGAGGATAGGATAGGATAGAGGATAGGATAGGATAGAGGATAGGATAGAGGATACGATAGGATAGAGGATAGGATAGGATACAGGATAGGATAGGATAGAGGATAGGATAGGATAGAGGATAGGATAGGATAGGATAGAGGATAGGATAGGATAGAGGATAGGATAGGATAGAGGATAGGATAGGATAGAGGATAGGATAGGATAGAGGATAGGATAGCATAGAGGATAGGATAGGATAGAGGATAGGATAGGATAGAGGATAGGATAGGATAGAGGATAGGATAGGATAGAGGATAGGATAGGATAGAGGATGGAATAGGATAGAGGATAGGATAGGATAGAGGATTGGATAGAGGATAGGATAGGATAGAGGACAGGATAGGTTAGAGGATTGGATAGAGGATAGGATAGGATAGAGGATATTATAGGATAGAGGATATGATAGGATAGAGGAATGGATACGATAGAGGATTGGATTGGATAGAGGATAGATGATAGGATAGGATTGAGGATTGGATAGGATACAGGATAGGATGGGATAGAGGATAGGATAGGATAGAGGATAGGATAGGATAGAGGATAGGATAGGATAGAGGATAGGATAGGATAGAGGATAGGATAGGATAGAGGATAGGATAGGATAGAGGATAGGATAGGATAGAGGATAGGATAGAGGATAGGATAGAGGATAGGATAGGATAGAGGATAGGATAGTATAGAGGATAGGATAGGATAGAGGATAGGATAGGATAGAGGATGGGATAGGATAGAGGATAGGATAGGATAGAGGATTGGATAGAGGATAGGATAGGATAGAGGAATGGATAGGATAGAGGATTGGATAGGATAGAGGATAGATGATAGGATAGGATTGAGGATTGGATAGGATAGAGGATAGATGATAGGATAGGATTGAGGATTGGATAGGATACAGGATAGGATAGGATAGAGGATAGGATAGGATAGAGGATAGGATAGGATAGAGGATAGGATAGGATAGAGGATAGGATAGGATAGAGGATAGGATAGGATAGAGGATAGGATAGGATAGAGGATAGGATAGGATAGAGGATAGGATAGGATAGAGGATAGGATAGGATAGAGGATAGGATAGGATAGAGGATAGAGGATCGGATAGGATAGAGGATAGGATAGGATAGAGGATATGATAGGACAGAGGAATGAATAGGATAGAGGATTGGATAGGAGAGAGGATAGGATAGGATAGAGGATAGGATAGCATAGAGGATAGGATAGGATAGAGGATAGGATAGGATAGAGGATAGGATAGAGGATACGATAGGATAGAGGATAGGATAGGATACAGGATAGGATAGGATAGAGGATAGGATAGGGGATTTGATAGGATAGAGGATAGGATAGGATTGAGGATTGGATAGGATACAGGATAGGATAGGATAGAGGATAGGATAGGATAGAGGATAGGATAGGATAGAGGATAGGATCGGATAGAGGATAGGATAGGATAGAGGATAGGATAGGATAGAGGATAGGATAGGATAGAGGATGGAATAGGATAGAGGATAGGATAGGATAGAGGATTGGATAGAGGATAGGATAGGATAGAGGATAGGATAGGATAGAGGATGGGATAGGATAGAGGATAGGATAGGATAGAGGATAGGATAGGATAGAGGATAGGATAGGATAGAGGATAGAGGATCGGATAGGATAGAGGATAGGATAGGATAGAGGATATGATAGGACAGAGGAATGAATAGGATAGAGGATTGGATAGGAGAGAGGATAGGATAGGATAGAGGATAGGATAGCATAGAGGATAGGATAGGATAGAGGATAGGATAGGATAGAGGATAGGATAGAGGATACGATAGGATAGAGGATAGGATAGGATACAGGATAGGATAGGATAGAGGATAGGATAGGGGATTTGATAGGATAGAGGATAGGATAGGATTGAGGATTGGATAGGATACAGGATAGGATAGGATAGAGGATAGGATAGGATAGAGGATAGGATAGGATAGAGGATAGGATCGGATAGAGGATAGGATAGGATAGAGGATAGGATAGGATAGAGGATAGGATAGGATAGAGGATGGAATAGGATAGAGGATAGGATAGGATAGAGGATTGGATAGAGGATAGGATAGGATAGAGGATAGGATAGGATAGAGGATGGGATAGGATAGAGGATAGGATAGGATAGAGGATTGGATAGAGGATAGGATAGGATAGAGGAATGGATAGGATAGAGGATTGGATAGGATAGAGGATAGATGATAGGATAGGATTGAGGATTGGATAGGATACAGGATAGGATGGGATAGAGGATAGGATAGGGGATTTGATAGGATAGAGGATAGGATAGGATAGAAGATAGGATAGGATAGAGGATTGGATAGAGGATAGGATAGAGAATAGGTTAGGATAGAGAATAGGAACGGATAGATGATATTATAGGATAGAGGATAGGATATGATAGTGTATACGATATTATAGAGGGTAGGATAGGATAGAGCATAGGATAGGGGATTGGATAGGATAGGATAGAGGATAGGATAGGATAGCGGATTGGATAGGATACAGGAAAGGATAGACTTGAGGATAGATGATAGGGTAGGATAGAAGATAGGATAGGATAGAGGATAGTATAGGATAGAGGATAGATGATAGGATAGGATTGAGGATTGGATAGGATACAGGATAGGATAGGATAGAGGATAGGATAGGGAATTTGATAGGATAGAGGATAGGATAGGATAGAATATAGGATAGGATAGAGGATAGAATAGGATAGAGGAGAGGATAGGATAGGATAGAGGATAGGATAGGATAGAGGATAGGATAGGATAGAGGATAGGATAGGATAGAGGATAGGATAGGATAGAGGATAGGATAGGATAGAGGATAGGATAGGGGATTTGATAGGATAGAGGATAGGATAGGATAGAGGATTGGATAGAGGATAGGATAGGATAGAGGAATGGATAGGATAGAGGATTGGATAGGATAGAGGATAGATGAAAGGATAGGATTGAGGATTGGATAGGATACAGGATAGGATAGGATAGAGGATAGGATAGGATAGAGGATAGGATAGGATAGAGGATAGGATCGGATAGAGGATAGGATAGGATAGAGGATAGGATAGGATAGAGGATAGGATAGGATAGAGGATGGAATAGGATAGAGGATAGGATAGGATAGATGATTGGATAGAGGATAGGATAGGATAGAGGACAGGATAGGTTAGAGGATTGGATAGAGGATAGGATAGGATAGAGGATATTATAGGATAGAGGATATGATAGGATAGAGGAATGGATACGATAGAGGATTGGATAGGATAGAGGATAGATGATAGGATAGGATTGAGGATTGGATAGGATACAGGATAGGATGGGATAGAGGATAGGATAGGGGATTTGATAGGATAGAGGATAGGATAGGATAGAAGATAGGATAGGATAGAGGATTGGATAGAGGATAGGATAGAGAATAGGTTAGGATAGAGAATAGGAACGGATAGATGATATTATAGGATAGAGGATAGGATATGATAGAGTATACGATATTATAGAGGGTAGGATAGGATAGAGGATAGGATAGGATAGAGGATAGGATAGGATAGAGGATAGGATAGGATAGAGGATAGGATAGGATAGAGGATAGGATAGGATAGAGGATAGGATAGGATAGAGGATAGGATAGGGGATTTGATAGGATAGAGGATAGGATAGGATAGAAGATAGGATAGGATAGAGGATACGATACGATAGAGGATAGGATAGGATAGAGGATTGGATAGGATACAGGAAAGAATAGACTTGAGGATAGATGAAAAGATAGGATAGAGGATTGGATAGGATACAGTATAGGATAGGATAGAGGATAGGATAGGGGATTTGATAAGATAGAGGATAGGATAGGATAGAAGATAGGATAGGATAGAGGATACGATAGGATAGAGGATAGGATAGGATAGAGGATAGGATAGGATAGAGGATAGGATAGGTTAGAGGATTGGATAGAGGATAGGATAGGATAGAGGATAGGATAGGATAGAAGATAGGATAGGATAGAGGATTGGATAGAGGATAGGATAGAGAATAGGTTAGGATAGAGAATAGGAACGGATAGATGATATTATAGGATAGAGGATAGGATATGATAGTGTATACGATATTATAGAGGGTAGGATAGGATAGAGCATAGGATAGGGGATTGGATAGGATAGGATAGAGGATAGGATAGGATAGCGGATTGGATAGGATACAGGAAAGGATAGACTTGAGGATAGATGATAGGGTAGGATAGAAGATAGGATAGGATAGAGGATAGTATAGGATAGAGGATAGATGATAGGATAGGATTGAGGATTGGATAGGATACAGGATAGGATAGGATAGAGGATAGGATAGGGAATTTGATAGGATAGAGGATAGGATAGGATAGAATATAGGATAGGATAGAGGATAGAATAGGATAGAGGATAGGATAGGATAGAGGATAGGATAGGATAGAGGATAGGATAGGATAGAGGATAGGATAGGATAGAGGATAGGATAGGATAGAGGATAGGATAGGATAGAGGATAGGATAGGGGATTTGATAGGATAGAGGATAGGATAGGATAGAGGATTGGATAGAGGATAGGATAGGATAGAGGAATGGATAGGATAGAGGATTGGATAGGATAGAGGATAGATGAAAGGATAGGATTGAGGATTGGATAGGATACAGGATAGGATAGGATAGAGGATAGGATAGGATAGAGGATAGGATAGGATAGAGGATAGGATCGGATAGAGGATAGGATAGGATAGAGGATAGGATAGGATAGAGGATAGGATAGGATAGAGGATGGAATAGGATAGAGGATAGGATAGGATAGATGATTGGATAGAGGATAGGATAGGATAGAGGACAGGATAGGTTAGAGGATTGGATAGAGGATAGGATAGGATAGAGGATATTATAGGATAGAGGATATGATAGGATAGAGGAATGGATACGATAGAGGATTGGATAGGATAGAGGATAGATGATAGGATAGGATTGAGGATTGGATAGGATACAGGATAGGATGGGATAGAGGATAGGATAGGGATTTGATAGGATAGAGGATAGGATAGGATAGAAGATAGGATAGGATAGAGGATTGGATAGAGGATAGGATAGAGAATAGGTTAGGATAGAGAATAGGAACGGATAGATGATATTATAGGATAGAGGATAGGATATGATAGAGTATACGATATTATAGAGGGTAGGATAGGATAGAGGATAGGATAGGATAGAGGATAGGATAGGATAGAGGATAGGATAGGATAGAGGATAGGATAGGATAGAGGATAGGATAGGATAGAGGATAGGATAGGATAGAGGATAGGATAGGGGATTTGATAGGATAGAGGATAGGATAGGATAGAAGATAGGATAGGATAGAGGATACGATACGATAGAGGATAGGATAGGATAGAGGATTGGATAGGATACAGGAAAGAATAGACTTGAGGATAGATGAAAAGATAGGATAGAGGATTGGATAGGATACAGTATAGGATAGGATAGAGGATAGGATAGGGGATTTGATAAGATAGAGGATAGGATAGGATAGAAGATAGGATAGGATAGAGGATACGATAGGATAGAGGATAGGATAGGATAGAGGATAGGATAGGATAGAGGATAGGATAGGTTAGAGGATTGGATAGAGGATAGGATAGGATAGAGGATATTATAGGATAGAGGATATGATAGGATAGAGGAATGGATAGGATAGAGGATTGGAAAGGATAGAGGATAGATGATAGGATAGGATTGAGGATTGGATAGGATACAGGATAGGATATTATAGAGGATAGGATAGGATAGAGGATAGGATAGGATAGAGGATACGATCGGATAGAGGATAGGATAGGATAGAGGATAGGATAGGATAGAGGATAGGATAGGATAGAGGATAGAGGATAGGATAGCATAGAGGATAGGATAGGATAGAGGATAGGATAGGATAGAGGATAGGTTAGGATAGAGGATAGGATAGGATAGAGGATGGGATAGGATAGAGGATAGGATAGGATAGAGGATTGGATAGAGGATAGGATAGGATAGAGGAATGGATAGGATAGAGGATTGGATAGGATTGAGGATAGATGATAGGGTAGGATAGAGGATAGGATAGGATAGAGGATAGGATAGGATAGAGGATAGATGATAGGATAGGATTGAGGAATGGATAGGATACAGGATAGGATAGGATAGAGGATAGGATAGGGGATTTGATAGGATAGAGGATAGGATAGGATAGAAGATAGGATAGGACAGAGGATAGGATAGAGGATAGGATAGAGGATAGGATAGGATAGAAAATAGGATAGGACAGAGGATAGGATAGGATAGGATAGAGGATAGGATAGACGATAGGATAGGATAGAGGATGGGATAGGATAGAGGATAGGATAGGATAGAGGATAGGATAGGATAGAGGATAGATGATAGGATAGGATTGAGGAATGGATAGGATACAGGATAGGATAGGATAGAGGATAGGATAGGGGATTTGATAGGATAGAGGATAGGATAGGATAGAAGATAGGATAGGATAGAGGATAGGATAGGATAGAGGATAGGATAGGATAGAGGATAGGATAGGATAGAGGATAGGATAGGATAGAGGATAGGATAGGATAGAGGATAGGATAGGATAGAGGATAGGGTAGGATAGAGGATAGGATAGGGGATTTGATAGGATAGAGGATAGGATAGGATAGAGGATAGGATCGGATAGAGGATAGGATAGGATAGAGGATAGGATAGGATAGAGGATAGGATAGGATAGAGGATGGAATAGGATAGAGGATAGGATAGGATAGATGATTGGATAGAGGATAGGATAGGATAGAGGACAGGATAGGTTAGAGGATTGGATAGAGGATAGGATAGGATAGAGGATATTATAGGATAGAGGATATGATAGGATAGAGGAATGGATACGATAGAGGATTGGATAGGATAGAGGATAGATGATAGGATAGGATTGAGGATTGGATAGGATACAGGATAGGATGGGATAGAGGATAGGATAGGGGATTTGATAGGATAGAGGATAGGATAGGATAGAAGATAGGATAGGATAGAGGATTGGATAGAGGATAGGATAGAGAATAGGTTAGGATAGAGAATAGGAACGGATAGATGATATTATAGGATAGAGGATAGGATATGATAGAGTATACGATATTATAGAGGGTAGGATAGGATAGAGCATAGGATAGGGGATTGGATAGGATAGGATAGAGGATAGGATAGGATAGCGGATTGGATAGGATACAGGAAAGGATAGACTTGAGGATAGATGATAGGGTAGGATAGAAGATAGGATAGGATAGAGGATAGGATAGGATAGAGGATAGATGATAGGATAGGATTGAGGATTGGATAGGATACAGGATAGGATAGGATAGAGGATAGGATAGGGAATTTGATAGGATAGAGGATAGGATAGGATAGAATATAGGATAGGATAGAGGATAGGATAGGATAGAGGATAGGATAGGATAGAGGATAGGATAGGATAGAGGATAGGATAGGATAGAGGATAGGATAGGATAGAGGATAGGATAGGATAGAGGATAGGATAGGATAGAGGATAGGATAGGGGATTTGATAGGATAGAGGATAGGATAGGATAGAAGATAGGATAGCATAGAGGATACGATACGATAGAGGATAGGATAGGATAGAATATTGGATAGGATACAGGAAAGAATAGACTTGAGGATAGATGAAAAGATAGGATAGAGGATTGGATAGGATACAGTATAGGATAGGATAGAGGATAGGATAGGGGATTTGATAAGATAGAGGATAGGATAGGATAGAAGATAGGATAGGATAGAGGATACGATAGGATAGAGGATAGGATAGGATAGAGGATAGGATAGGATAGAGGATAGGATAGGTTAGAGGATTGGATAGAGGATAGGATAGGATAGAGGATATTATAGGATAGAGGATATGATAGGATAGAGGAATGGATAGGATAGAGGATTGGAAAGGATAGAGGATAGATGATAGGATAGGATTGAGGATTGGATAGGATACAGGATAGGATATTATAGAGGATAGGATAGGATAGAGGATAGGATAGGATAGAGGATACGATCGGATAGAGGATAGGATAGGATAGAGGATAGGATAGGATAGAGGATAGGATAGGATAGAGGATAGAGGATAGGATAGCATGGAGGATAGGATAGGATAGAGGATAGGATAGGATAGAGGATAGGTTAGGATAGAGGATAGGATAGGATAGAGGATGGGATAGGATAGAGGATAGGATAGGATAGAGGATTGGATAGAGGATAGGATAGGATAGAGGAATGGATAGGATAGAGGATTGGATAGGATTGAGGATAGATGATAGGGTAGGATAGAGGATAGGATAGGATAGAGGATAGGATAGGATAGAGGATAGATGATAGGATAGGATTGAGGAATGGATAGGATACAGGATAGGATAGGATAGAGGATAGGATAGGGGATTTGATAGGATAGAGGATAGGATAGGATAGAAGATAGGATAGGACAGAGGATAGGATAGAGGATAGGATAGAGGATAGGATAGGATAGAAAATAGGATAGGACAGAGGATAGGATAGGATAGGATAGAGGATAGGATAGACGATAGGATAGGATAGAGGATGGGATAGGATAGAGGATAGGATAGGATAGAGGATAGGATAGGATAGAGGATAGATGATAGGATAGGATTGAGGAATGGATAGGATACAGGATAGGATAGGATAGAGGATAGGATAGGGGATTTGATAGGATAGAGGATAGGATAGGATAGAGGATAGATGATAGGATAGGATTGAGGAATGGATAGGATACAGGATAGGATAGGATAGAGGATAGGATAGGGGATTTGATAGGATAGAGGATAGGATAGGATAGAAGATAGGATAGGATAGAGGATAGGATAGGATAGAGGATAGGATAGGATAGAGGATAGGATAGGATAGAGGATAGGATAGGATAGAGGATAGGATAGGATAGAGGATAGGATAGGATAGAGGATAGGGTAGGATAGAGGATAGGATAGGGGATTTGATAGGATAGAGGATAGGATAGGATAGAAGATAGGTTAGGATAGAGGATACGATACGATAGAGGATAGGATAGGATAGAGGATTGGATAGGATACAGGAAAGGATAGACTTGAGGATAGATGAAAAGATAGGATAGAGGATTGGATAGGATACAGGATAGGATAGGATAGAGGATAGGATAGGGGATTTGATAAGATAGAGGATAGGATAGGATAGAAGATACGATAGGATAGAGGATAGGATAGGATAGAGGATAGGATAGGATAGAGTATAGGATAGGATAGAGGATAGGATAGGTTAGAGGATTGGATAGAGGATAGGATAGGATAGAGGAATGGATAGGATAGAGGATTGGATAGGATTGAGGATAGATGATAGGGTAGTATAGAGGATTGGATAGGATACAGGATAGGATAGGATAGAGGATAGGATAGGGGATTTGATAGGATAGAGGATAGGATAGGATAGAAGATAGGATAGGATAGAGGATAGGATAGGATAGAGGATAGGATAGGATAGAGGATAGGATAGGATAGAGGATAGGATAGGATAGAGGATAGGATAGGATAGAGGATAGAGGATAGGATAGCATAGAGGATAGGATTGGATAGAGGATAGGATAGGATAGAGGATAGGATAGGATAGAGGATAGATGATAGGATAGGATTGAGGAATGGATAGGATACAGGATAGGATAGGATAGAGGATAGGATAGGGGATTTGATAGGATAGAGGATAGGATAGGATAGAAGATAGGATAGGATAGAGGATAGGATAGGATAGAGGATAGGATAGGTTAGAGGATAGGATAGGATAGAGGATAGGATAGGATAGAGGATAGGATAGGATAGAGGATAGGATAGGATAGAGGATAGGATAGGATAGAGGATAGGATAGGGGATTTGATAGGATAGAGGATAGGATAGGATAGAGGATAGGATAGGATAGAGGATAGGATAGGGGATTTGATAGGATAGAGGATAGGATAGGATAGAAGATAGAATAGGATAGAGGAATACGATACGATAGAGGATAGGATAGGATAGAGGATTGGATAGGATACAGGAAAGGATAGACTTGAGGATTGATGAAAAGATAGGATAGAGGATTGGATAGGATACAGGAAAGGATAGACTTGAGGATTGATGAAAAGAAAGGATAGAGGATTGGATAGGATACAGGATAGGATAGGATAGAGGATAGGATTCGGGATTTGATAAGATAGAGGATAGGATAGGATAGAAGATAGGATAGGATAGAGGATACGATAGGATAGAGGATAGGATAGGATAGAGGATAGGATAGGATAGGGGATAGGATAGGATAGAGGATAGGATAGGTTAGAGGATTGGATAGAGGATAGGATAGGATAGAGGATATTATAGGATAGAGGATATGATAGGATAGAGGAATGGATAGGATAGAGGATTGGATAGGATAGAGGATAGATGATAGGATAGGATTGAGGATTGGATAGGATACAGGATAGGATATTATAGAGGATAGGATAGGATAGAGGATAGGATCGGATTGAGGATAGGATAGGATAGAGGATAGGATAGAATAGAGGATAGGATAGGATAGAGGATAGGATAGCATAGAGGATAGGATAGGATAGAGGATAGGATAGGATAGAGGATAGGATAGGATAGAGGATAGGATAGGATAGAGGATAGGATAGAGGATAGGATAGAGGATAGGATAGAGGATAGGATAGAGGATAGGATAGAGGATAGGATAGGATAGAGGATAGGATCGGATAGAGGATAGGATAGGATAGAGGATAGGATAGGATAGAGGATAGGATAGGATAGAGGATAGGATAGGATAGAGGATAGGATAGGATAGACGATAGGATAGGATAGAGGATAGGATAGGGTAGAGGATAGGATAGGATAGAGTATAGGATAGGATAGAGGATAGGATAGGATAGAGGATATGATAGGACAGAGGAATGGATAGGATAGATGATTGGATAGGATAGAGGATAGGATAGGATAGAGGATAGGATAGCATAGAGGATAGGATAGGATAGGATAGAGGATAGGATAGAGGATAGGATAGAGGATAGGATAGGATAGAGGATAGGATCGGATAGAGGATAGGATAGAGGATAGGATAGGATATAGGATAGGATAGGATACAGGATAGGATAGGATAGAGGATAGGATAGAGGATTTGATAGAATAGTGGATAGGATAGGATACATGATAGGATAGGATAGAGGATAGGATAGGATAGAGGATAGCATAGGATAGAGGATACGATAGGATAGAGGGTAGGATAGGATAGGATAGAGGATAGGATAGGATAGATGATAGGATAGGATAGAGGATAGGATAGCATAGAGGATAGGATAGGATAGAGGATAGGATAGGATAGAGGATAGGATAGGATAGAGGATAGGATAGGATAGAGGATAGGATAGGATAGAGGATAGGATAGCATAGAGGATAGGATAGGATAGAGGATATGATAGGATAGAGGATAGGAAAGGAAAGAGGATAGGATAGAGGATAGGATAGAGGATAGGATAGAGGATAGGATAGGATAGAGGATAGGATAGGATAGAGGATAGGATAGGATAGAGGATAGGATAGGATAGAGGATAGGATAGGATAGAGGATAGGATAGGATAGAGGATAGGATAGGATAGAGGATAGGATAGGATAGAGGATAGGATAGGATAGAGGATAGGATAGGATAGAGGATAGGATAGGATAGAGGATAGGATAGGATAGAGGATATGATAGGACAGAGGAATGGATAGGATAGATGATTGGATAGGATAGAGGATAGGATAGGATAGAGGATAGGATAGCATAGAGGATAGGATAGGATAGGATAGAGGATAGGATAGAGGATAGGATAGAGGATAGGATAGGATAGAGGATAGGATCGGATAGAGGATAGGATAGAGGATTTGATAGAATAGTGGATAGGATAGGATAGATGATAGGATAGGATAGAGGATAGGATAGGATAGAGGATAGCATAGGATAGAGGATACGATAGGATAGAGGGTAGGATAGGATAGGATAGAGGATAGGATAGGATAGATGATAGGATAGGATAGAGGATAGGATAGCATAGAGGATAGGATAGGATAGAGGATAGGATAGGATAGAGGATAGGATAGGATAGAGGATAGGATAGGATAGAGGATAGGATAGGATAGAGGATAGGATAGGATAGAGGATAGGATAGGATAGAGGATAGGATAGGATAGAGGATAGGATAGGATAGAGGATAGGATAGGATAGAGGATAGAGGATCGGATAGGATAGAGGATAGGATAGGATAGAGGATATGATAGGACAGAGGAATGAATAGCATAGAGGATTGGATAGGAGAGAGGATAGGATAGGATAGAGGATAGGATAGCATAGAGGATAGGATAGGATAGAGGATAGGATAGGATAGAGGATAGGATAGAGGATAGAGGATAGAGGATAGGATAGGATAGAGGATAGGATCGGATAGAGGATAGGATAGAGGATACGATAGGATAGAGGATAGGATAGGATACAGGATAGGATAGGATAGAGGATAGGATAGGGGATTTGATAGGATAGAGGATAGGATAGGATAGATGATAGGATAGGATAGAGGATAGGATAGGATAGAGGATAGCATAGGATAGAGGATACGATAGGATAGAGGATAGGATAGGATAGGATAGAGGATAGGATAGGATAGAGGATAGGATAGGATAGAGGATAGGATAGGATAGAGGATAGGATAGCATAGAGGATAGGATAGGATAGAGGATAGGATTGGATAGAGGATAGGATAGGATAGAGGATAGGATAGGATAGAGGATGGGATAGGATAGAGGATAGGATAGGATAGAGGATTGGATAGAGGATAGGATAGGATAGAGGAATGGATAGGATAGAGGATTGGATAGGATAGAGGATAGATGATAGGATAGGATTGAGGTTTGGATAGGATACAGGATAGGATAGGATAGAGGATAGGATAGGATAGAGGATAGGATAGGATAGAGGATAGGATCGGATAGAGGATAGGATAGGATAGAGGATAGGATAGGATAGAGGATAGGATAGGATAGAGGATGGAATAGGATAGAGGATAGGATAGGATAGAGGATTGGATAGAGGATAGGATAGGATAGAGGACAGGATAGGTTAGAGGATTGGATAGAGGATAGGATAGGATAGAGGATATTATAGGATAGAGGATATGATAGGATAGAGGAATGGATACGATAGAGGATTGGATAGGATAGAGGATAGATGATAGGATAGGATTGAGGATTGGATAGGATACAGGATAGGATGGGATAGAGGATAGGATAGGGGATTTGATAGGATAGAGGATAGGATAGGATAGAATATAGGATAGGATAGAGGATAGAATAGGATAGAGGATAGGATAGGATAGAGGATAGGATAGGATAGAGGATAGGATAGGATAGAGGATAGGATAGGATAGAGGATAGGATAGGATAGAGGATAGGATAGGATAGAGGATAGGATAGGGGATTTGATAGGATAGAGGATAGGATAGGATAGAGGATTGGATAGAGGATAGGATAGGATAGAGGAATGGATAGGATAGAGGATTGGATAGGATAGAGGATACATGATAGGATAGGATTGAGGATTGGATAGGATACAGGATAGGATAGGATAGAGGATAGGATAGGATAGAGGATAGGATAGGATAGAGGATAGGATCGGATAGAGGATAGGATAGGATAGAGGATAGGATAGGATAGAGGATAGGATAGGATAGAGGATGGAATAGGATAGAGGATAGGATAGGATAGAGGATTGGATAGAGGATAGGATAGGATAGAGGACAGGATAGGTTAGAGGATTGGATAGAGGATAGGATAGGATAGAGGATAGGATAGGGAATTTGATAGGATAGAGGATAGGATAGGATAGAATATAGGATAGGATAGAGGATAGGATAGGATAGAGGATAGGATAGGATAGAGGATAGGATAGGATAGGATAGGATAGAGGATAGGATAGGATAGAGGATAGGATAGGATAGAGGATAGGATAGGATAGAGGATAGGATAGGATAGAGGATAGGATAGGGGATTTGATAGGATAGAGGATAGGATAGGATAGAAGATAGGATAGGATAGAGGATACGATACGATAGAAGATAGGATAGGATAGAGGATTGGATAGGATACAGGAAAGAATAGACTTGAGGATAGATGAAAAGATAGGATAGAGGATTGGATAGGATACAGTATAGGATAGGATAGAGGATAGGATAGGGGATTTGATAAGATAGAGGATAGGATAGGATAGAAGATAGGATAGGATAGGGGATACGATAGGATAGAGGATAGGATAGGATAGAGGATAGGATAGGATAGAGGATAGGATAGGTTAGAGGATTGGATAGAGGATAGGATAGGATAGAGGATATTATAGGATAGAGGATATGATAGGATAGAGGAATGGATAGGATAGAGGATTGGAAAGGATAGAGGATAGATGATAGGATAGGATTGAGGATTGGATAGGATACAGGATAGGATATTATAGAGGATAGGATAGGATAGAGGATAGGATAGGATAGAGGATACGATCGGATAGAGGATAGGATAGGATAGAGGATAGGATAGGATAGAGGATAGGATAGGATAGAGGATAGAGGATAGGATAGCATAGAGGATAGGATAGGATAGAGGATAGGATAGGATAGAGGATAGGTTAGGATAGAGGATAGGATAGGATAGAGGATGGGATAGGATAGAGGATAGGATAGGATAGAGGATTGGATAGAGGATAGGATAGGATAGAGGAATGGATAGGATAGAGGATTGGATAGGATTGAGGATAGATGATAGGGTAGGATAGAGGATAGGATAGGATAGAGGATAGGATAGGATAGAGGATAGATGATAGGATAGGATTGAGGAATGGATAGGATACAGGATAGGATAGGATAGAGGATAGGATAGGGGATTTGATAGGATAGAGGATAGGATAGGATAGAAGATAGGATAGGATAGAGGATAGGATAGAGGATAGGATAGAGGATAGGATAGGATAGAAAATAGGATAGGACAGAGGATAGGATAGGATAGGATAGAGGATAGGATAGACGATAGGATAGGATAGAGGATGGGATAGGATAGAGGATAGGATAGGATAGAGGATAGGATAGGATAGAGGATAGATGATAGGATAGGATTGAGGAATGGATAGGATACAGGATAGGATAGGATAGAGGATAGGATAGGGGATTTGATAGGATAGAGGATAGGATAGGATAGAAGATAGGATAGGATAGAGGATAGGATAGGATAGAGGATAGGATAGGATAGAGGATAGGATAGGATAGAGGATAGGATAGGATAGAGGATAGGATAGGATAGAGGATAGGATAGGATAGAGGATAGGGTAGGATAGAGGATAGGATAGGGGATTTGATAGGATAGAGGATAGGATAGGATAGAAGATAGGTTAGGATAGAGGATACGATACGATAGAGGATAGGATAGGATAGAGGATTGGATAGGATACAGGAAAGGATAGACTTGAGGATAGATGAAAAGATAGGATAGAGGATTGGATAGGATACAGGATAGGATAGGATAGAGGATAGGATAGGGGATTTGATAAGATAGAGGATAGGATAGGATAGAAGATAGGATAGGATAGAGGATACGATAGGATAGAGGATAGGATAGGATAGAGGATAGGATAGGATAGAGTATAGGATAGGATAGAGGATAGGATAGGTTACAGGATTGGATAGAGGATAGGATAGGATAGAGGATATTATAGGATAGAGGATATGATAGGATAGAGGAATGGATAGGATAGAGGATTGGATAGGATAGAGGATAGATGATAGGATAGGATTGAGGATTGGATAGGATACAGGATAGGATATTATAGAGGATAGGATAGGATAGAGGATAGGATAGGATAGAGGATACGATCGGATAGAGGATAGGATAGGATAGAGGCTAAGATAGGATAGAGGATAGGATAGGATAGAGGATAGAGGATAGGATAGCATAGAGGATAGGATAGGATAGAGGATTGGATAGAGGATAGGATAGGATAGAGGAATGGATAGGATAGGATAGAGAATAGGTTAGGATAGAGGATAGGATAGGATAGAGGATGGGATAGGATAGAGGATAGGATAGGATAGAGGCTTGGATAGAGGATAGGATAGGATAGAGGAATGGATAGGATAGAGGATTGGATAGGATTGAGGATAGATGATAGGGTAGTATAGAAGATTGGATAGGATACAGGATAGGATAGGATAGAGGATAGGATAGGGGATTTGATAGGATAGAGGATAGGATAGGATAGAAGATAGGATAGGATAGAGGATAGGATAGGATAGAGGATAGGATAGGATAGAGGATAGGATAGGATAGAGGATAGGATAGGATAGAGGATAGGATAGGATAGAGGATAGGATAGGATAGAGGATGGGATAGGATAGAGGATAGGATAGGATAGAGGATTGGATAGAGGATAGGATAGGATAGAGGAATGGATAGGATAGAGGATTGGATAGGATTGAGGATAGATGATAGGGTAGGATAGAGGATAGGATAGGATAGAGGATAGGATAGGATAGAGGATAGATGATAGGATAGGATTGAGGAATGGATAGGATACAGGATAGGATAGGATAGAGGATAGGATAGGGGATTTGATAGGATAGAGGATAGGATAGGATAGAAGATAGGATAGGATAGAGGATAGGATAGAGGATAGGATAGAGGATAGGATAGGATAGAAAATAGGATAGGACACAGAATAGGATAGGATAGGATAGAGGATAGGATAGACGATAGGATAGGATAGAGGATGGGATAGGATAGAGGATAGGATAGGATAGAGGATAGGATAGGATAGAGGATAGATGATAGGATAGGATTGAGGAATGGATAGGATACAGGATAGGATAGGATAGAGGATAGGATAGGGGATTTGATAGGATAGAGGATAGGATAGGATAGAAGATAGGATAGGATAGAGGATAGGATAGGATAGAGGATAGGATAGGATAGAGGATAGGATAGGATAGAGGATAGGATAGGATAGAGGATAGGATAGGATAGAGGATAGGGTAGGATAGAGGATAGGATACGGGATTTGATAGGATAGAGGATAGGATAGGATAGAAGATAGGTTAGGATAGAGGATACGATACGATAGAGGATAGGATAGGATAGAGGATTGGATAGGATACAGGAAAGGATAGACTTGAGGATAGATGAAAAGATAGGATAGAGGATTGGATAGGATACAGGATAGGATAGGATAGAGGATAGGATAGGGGATTTGATAAGATAGAGGATAGGATAGGATAGAAGATAGGATAGGATAGAGGATAGGATAGGATAGAGGATAGGATAGGATAGAGGATAGGATATAGGATAGGATAGAGGATAGGATAGAGGATAGGATAGAGGATAGGATAGGATAGAAGATAGGATAGGACAGAGGATAGGATAGGATAGGATAGAGGATAGGATAGACGATAGGATAGGATAGAGGATAGGATAGGATAGAGGATAGGATAGGATAGAGGATAGGATAGGATAGAGGATAGATGATAGGATAGGATTGAGGAATGGATAGGATACAGGATAGGATAGGATAGAGGATAGGATAGGGGATTTGATAGGATAGAGGATAGGATAGGATAGAAGATAGGATAGGATAGAGGATAGGATAGGATAGAGGATAGGATAGGATAGAGGATAGGATAGGATAGAGGATAGGATAGGATAGAGGATAGGATAGGATAGAGGATACGATAGGATAGAGGATAGGATAGGATAGAGGATAGGATAGGATAGAGGATAGGATAGGGGATTTGATAGGATAGAGGATAGGATAGGATAGAGGATAGGATAGGGGATTTGATAGGATAGAGGATAGGATAGGATAGAAGATAGGATAGGATAGAGGATACGATACGATAGAGGATAGGATAGGATAGAGGATTGGATAGGATACAGGAAAGGATAGACTTGAGGATAGATGAAAAGATAGGATAGAGGATTGGATAGGATACAGGATAGGATAGGATAGAGGATAGGATAGGGGATTTGATAAGATAGTGGATAGGATAGGATAGAAGATAGGATAGGATAGAGGATACGATAGGATAGAGGATAGGATAGGATAGAGGATAGGATAGGATAGAGGATAGGATAGGATAGAGGATAGGATAGGTTAGAGGATTGGATAGAGGATAGGATAGGATAGAGGATATTATAGGATAGAGGATATGATAGGATAGAGGAATGGATAGGATAGAGGATTGGATAGGATAGAGGATAGATGATAGGATAGGATTGAGGATTGGATAGGATAGGATAGAGGATAGGATAGACGATAGGATAGGATAGAGGATAGGATAGGATAGAGGATAGGATAGGATAGAGGATAGGATAGGATAGAGGATAGGATTGGATAGAGGATAGGATAGGATAGAGGATAGGATAGGATAGAGGATAGATGATAGGATAGGATTGAGGAATGGATAGGATACAGGATAGGATAGGATAGAGGATAGGATAGGGGATTTGATAGGATAGAGGATAGGATAGGATAGAAGATAGGATAGGATAGAGGATAGGATAGGATAGAGGATAGGATAGGTTAGAGGATAGGATAGGATAGAGGATAGGATAGGATAGAGGATAGGATAGGATAGAGGATAGGATAGGATAGAGGATAGGATAGGGGATTTGATAGGATAGAGGATAGGATAGGATAGAAGATAGAATAGGATAGAGGATACGATACGATAGAGGATAGGATAGGATAGAGGATTGGATAGGATACAGGAAAGGATAGACTTGAGGATTGATGAAAAGATAGGATAGAGGATTGGATAGGATACAGGAAAGGATAGACTTGAGGATTGATGAAAAGAAAGGATAGAGGATTGGATAGGATACAGGATAGGATAGGATAGAGGATAGGATTCGGGATTTGATAAGATGGAGGATAGGATAGGATAGAAGATAGGATAGGATAGAGGATACGATAGGATAGAGGATAGGATAGGATAGAGGATAGGATAGGATAGAGGATAGGATAGGATAGAGGATAGGATAGGTTAGAGGATTGGATAGAGGATAGGATAGGATAGAGGATATTATAGGATAGAGGATATGATAGGATAGAGGAATGGATAGGATAGAGGATTGGATAGGATAGAGGATAGATGATAGGATAGGATTGAGGATTGGATAGGATACAGGATAGGATATTATAGAGGATAGGATAGGATAGAGGATAGGATAGGATAGAGGATACGATCGGATAGAGGATAGGATAGGATAGAGGATAGGATAGGATAGAGGATAGGATAGAATAGAGGATAGAGGATAGGATAGCATAGAGGATAGGATAGGATAGAGGATAGGATAGAGGATAGGATAGGATAGAGGAATGGATAGGATAGAGGATTGGATAGGATAGAGGATAGATGATAGGATAGGATTGAGGATTGGATAGGATACAGGATAGGATAGGATAGAGGATAGGATAGGATAGAGGATAGGATAGGATAGAGGATAGGATCGGATAGAGGATAGGATAGGATAGATGATAGGATAGGATAGAGGATAGGATAGGATAGAGGATAGCATAGGATAGAGGATACGATAGGATAGAGGATAGGATAGGATAGGATAGAGGATAGGATAGGATAGAGGATAGGATAGGATAGAGGATAGGATAGCATAGAGGATAGGATAGGATAGAGGATAGGATAGGATAGAGGATAGGATAGGATAGAGGATAGGATAGGATAGAGGATGGGATAGGATAGAGGATAGGATAGGATAGAGGATTGGATAGAGGATAGGATAGGATAGAGGAATGGATAGGATAGAGGATTGGATAGGATAGAGGATAGATGATAGGATAGGATTGAGGATTGGATAGGATACAGGATAGGATAGGATAGAGGATAGGATAGGATAGAGGATAGTATAGGATAGAGGATAGGATCGGATAGAGGATAGGATAGGATAGAGGATAGGATAGGATAGAGGATGGGATAGGATAGAGGATAGGATAGGATAGAGGATTGGATAGAGGATAGGATAGGATAGAGGATAGGATAGGTTAGAGGATTGGATAGAGGATAGGATAGGATAGAGGATATTATAGGATAGAGGATATGATAGGATAGAGGAATGGATAGGATAGAGGATTGGATAAGATAGAGGATAGATGATAGGATAGGATAGAGGATTGGATAGAGGATAGGATAGAGAATATGTTAGGATAGAGAATAGGAACGGATAGATGATATTATAGGATAGAGGATAGGATATGATAGAGTATACGATATTATAGAGGGTAGGATAGGATAGAGCATAGGATAGGGGATTGGATAGGATAGGATAGAGGATAGGATAGGATAGAGCATAGAATAGGATAGAGGATAGGATAGGATAGAGGATAGGATATGATAGAGGATAGGATCGGATAGAGGATAGGATAGGATAGAGGATAGGATAGGATAGAGGATAGGATAGGATAGAGGATAGGATAGGATAGAGGATAGGATAGGATAGAGGATAGGATAGGATAGAGGATAGGATAGGATAGAGGATAGGATAGGATAGAGGATAGGATAGGATAGAGGATAGGATAGAGGATAGAATAGAGGATAGGATAGAGGATAGGATAGGATAGAAGATAGGATAGGACAGAGGATAGGATAGGATAGAAGATAGGATAGGATAGAGGATAGGATAGGTTAGAGGATTGGATAGAGGATAGGATAGGATAGAGGATACGATCGGATAGAGGATAGGATAGGATAGAGGATAGGATAGGATAGAGGATACGATCGGATAGAGGATAGGATAGGATAGAGGATAGGATAGGATAGAGGATAGGATAGGATAGAGGATAGAGGATAGGATAGCATAGAGGATAGGATAGGATAGAGGATTGGATAGAGGATAGGATAGGATAGAGGAATGGATAGGATAGAGGATTGGATAGGATAGAGGATAGATGATAGGATAGGATTGAGGATTGGATAGGATACAGGATAGGATAGGATTGAGGATAGGATAGGATAGAGGATAGGATAGGATAGAGGATAGGATCGGATAGAGGATAGGATAGGTTAGAGGATTGGATAGAGGATAGGATAGGATAGAGGATATTATAGGATAGAGGATATGATAGGATAGAGGAATGGATAGGATAGAGGATTGGATAGGATAGAGGATAGATGATAGGATAGGATAGAGGATTGGATAGAGGATAGGATAGAGAATATGTTAGGATAGAGAATAGGAACGGATAGATGATATTATAGGATAGAGGATAGGATATGATAGAGTATACGATATTATAGAGGGTAGGATAGGATAGAGCATAGGATAGGGGATTGGATAGGATAGGATAGAGGATAGGATAGGATAGAGCATAGAATAGGATAGAGGATAGGATAGGATAGAGGATAGGATATGATAGAGGATAGGATCGGATAGAGGATAGGATAGGATAGAGGATAGGATAGGATAGAGGATAGGATAGGATAGAGGATAGGATAGGATAGAGGATAGGATAGGATAGAGGATAGGATAGGATAGAGGATAGGATAGGATAGAGGATAGGATAGAGGATAGAATAGAGGATAGGATAGAGGATAGGATAGGATAGAAGATAGGATAGGACAGAGGATAGGATAGGATAGAAGATAGGATAGGATAGAGGATAGGATAGGTTAGAGGATTGGATAGAGGATAGGATAGGATAGAGGATACGATCGGATAGAGGATAGGATAGGATAGAGGATAGGATAGGATAGAGGATACGATCGGATAGAGGATAGGATAGGATAGAGGATAGGATAGGATAGAGGATAGGATAGGATAGAGGATAGGATAGGATAGAGGATAGAGGATAGGATAGCATAGAGGATAGGATAGGATAGAGGATTGGATAGAGGATAGGATAGGATAGAGGAATGGATAGGATAGAGGATTGGATAGGATAGAGGATAGATGATAGGATAGGATTGAGGATTGGATAGGATACAGGATAGGATAGGATTGAGGATAGGATAGGATAGAGGATAGGATAGGATAGAGGATAGGATCGGATAGAGGATAGGATAGGATAGATGATAGGATAGGATAGAGGATAGGATAGGATAGAGGATAGCATAGGATAGAGGATACGATAGGATAGAGGATAGGATAGGATAGGATAGAGGATAGGATAGGATAGAGGATAGGATAGGATAGAGGATAGGATAGCATAGAGGATAGGATAGGATAGAGGATAGGATAGGATAGAGGATAGGATAGGATAGAGGATAGGATAGGATAGAGGATGGGATAGGATAGAGGATAGGATAGGATAGAGGATTGGATAGAGGATAGGATAGGATAGAGGAATGGATAGGATAGAGGATTGGATAGGATAGAGGATAGATGATAGGATAGGATTGAGGATTGCATAGGATACAGGATAGGATAGGATAGAGGATAGGATAGGATAGAGGATAGGATAGGATAGGATAGAGGATAGGATAGGATAGAGGATAGGATAGGATAGAGGATTGGATAGAGGATAGGATAGGATAGAGGATAGGATAGGTTAGAGGATTGGATAGAGGATAGGATAGGATAGAGGATATTATAGGATAGAGGATATGATAGGATAGATGAATGGATAGGATAGAGGATTGGATAGGATAGAGGATAGATGATAGGATAGGATTGAGGATTGGATAGGATACAGGATAGGATATTATAGAGGATAGGATAGGATAGAGGATAGGATAGGATAGAGGATACGATCGGATAGAGGATAGGATAGGATAGAGGATAGGATAGGATAGAGGATAGGATAGGATAGAGGATAGAGGATAGGATAGCATAGAGGATAGGATAGGATAGAGGAGAGGATAGGATAGAGGATGGGATAGGATAGAGGATAGGATAGGATAGAGGATAGGATAGGATAGAAGATAGGATAGGATAGAGGATAGGATAGGATAGAGGATAGGATTGGATAGAGGATGGGATAGGATAGAGGATAGGATAGGATAGAGGAGAGGATAGGATAGAGGATAGGATAGACGATAGGATAGGATAGAGCATAGGACAGGATAGATGATAGGATAGGATAGTGGATAGGATAGGATAGAGGATAGGATACGATAGAGGATAGGATAGGATAGAGGATAGGATAGGATAGAGGATAGAATCGGATAGAGGATAGGATAGGATAGAGGATAGGATAGGATAGAGGATAGGATAGGATAGAGGATAGGATCGGATAGAGGATAGGATAGGATAGAGGATAGGATAGGATAGAGGATAGGATAGGATAGAGGATAGGATAGGATAGAGGATAGGATAGGATAGAGGATAGGATAGGATAGAGGATAGGATAGAGGATAGGATAGAGGATAGGATAGGATAGAGGATAGGATAGAGGATAGGATAGGATATAGGATAGGATAGGATACAGGATAGGATAGGATAGAGGATAGGATATTATAGAGGATAGGATAGCATAGAGGATAGGATAGGATAGAGGATAGGATAGGATAGAGGATAGGATAGGATAGAGGATGGGATAGGATAGAGGATAGGATAGGATAGAGGATTGGATAGAGGATAGGATAGGATAGAGGAATGGATAGGATAGAGGATTGGATAGGATAGAGGATAGATGATAGGATAGGATTGAGGATTGGATAGGATACAGGATAGGATAGGATAGAGGATAGGATAGGATAGAGGATAGTATAGGATAGAGGATAGGATCGGATAGAGGATAGGATAGGATAGAGGATAGGATAGGATAGAGGATGGGATAGGATAGAGGATAGGATAGGATAGAGGATTGGATAGAGGATAGGATAGGATAGAGGATAGGATAGGTTAGAGGATTGGATAGAGGATAGGATAGGATAGAGGATATTATAGGATAGAGGATATGATAGGATAGAGGAATGGATAGGATAGAGGATTGGATAGGATAGAGGATAGATGATAGGATAGGATAGAGGATTGGATAGAGGATAGGATAGAGAATATGTTAGGATAGAGAATAGGAACGGATAGATGATATTATAGGATAGAGGATAGGATATGATAGAGTATACGATATTATAGAGGGTAGGATAGGATAGAGCATAGGATAGGGGATTGGATAGGATAGGATAGAGGATAGGATAGGATAGCGGATTGGATAGGATACAGGAAAGGATAGACTTGAGGATAGATGATAGGGTAGGATAGAAGATAGGATAGGATAGAGGATAGGATAGGATAGAGCATAGAATAGGATAGAGGATAGGATAGGATAGAGGATAGGATATGATAGAGGATAGGATCGGATAGAGGATAGGATAGGATAGAGGATAGGATAGGATAGAGGATAGGATAGGATAGAGGATAGGATAGGATAGAGGATAGGATAGGATAGAGGATAGGATAGGATAGAGGATAGGATAGGATAGAGCATAGGATAGGATAGAGGATAGGATAGAGGATAGGATAGAGGATAGGATAGAGGATAGGATAGGATAGAAGATAGGATAGGACAGAGGATAGGATAGGATAGAAGATAGGATAGGATAGAGGATACGATGGGATAGAGGATACGATAGGATAGAGGATAGGATAGGATAGAGGATAGGATAGGATAGAGGATTGGATAGAGGATAGGATAGGATAGAGGATACGATCGGATAGAGGATAGGATAGGATAGAGGATAGGATAGGATAGAGGATACGATCGGATAGAGGATAGGATAGGATAGAGGATAGGATAGGATAGAGGATAGGATAGGATAGAGGATAGAGGATAGGATAGCATAGAGGATAGGATAGGATAGAGGATTGGATAGAGGATAGGATAGGATAGAGGAATGGATAGGATAGAGGATTGGATAGGATAGAGGATAGATGATAGGATAGGATTGAGGATTGGATAGGATACAGGATATAATAGGATTGAGGATAGGATAGGATAGAGGATAGGATAGGATAGAGGATAGGATCGGATAGAGGATAGGATAGGATAGATGATAGGATAGGATAGAGGATAGGATAGGATAGAGGATAGCATAGGATAGAGGATACGATAGGATAGAGGATAGGATAGGATAGGATAGAGGATAGGATAGGATAGAGGATAGGATAGGATAGAGGATAGGATAGCATAGAGGATAGGATAGGATAGAGGATAGGATAGGATAGAGGATAGGATAGGATAGAGGATAGGATAGGATAGAGGATGGGATAGGATAGAGGATAGGATAGGATAGAGGATAGGATAGGATAGAGGATAGGATAGGATAGAGGATAGGATAGGATAGAGGAATGGATAGGATAGAGGATTGGATAGGATTGAGGATAGATGATAGGGTAGGATAGAGGATTGGATAGGATACAGGATAGGATAGGATAGAGGATAGGATAGGGGATTTGATAGGATAGAGGATAGGATAGGGGATTTGATAGGATAGAGGATAGGATAGGATAGAAGATAGGATAGGATAGAGGATAGGATAGGATAGAGGATAGCATAGGATAGAGTATAGGATAGGATAGAGGATAGGATAGACGATAGGATAGGATAGAGGATAGGATAGGATAGAGGATGGGATAGGATAGAGGATAGGATAGGATAGAGGAGAGGATAGGATAGAGGATAGGATAGACGATAGGATAGGATAGAGCATAGGACAGGATATATGATAGGATAGGATAGTGGGTAGGATAGAGGATAGGATAGGATAGAGGATAGGATAGGATAGAGGATAGGATAGGATAGAGGATGGGATCGGATAGAGAATAGGATAGGATAGAGGATAGGATAGAGGATAGGATAGAGGATAGGATAGAGGATAGGATAGAGGATAGGATAGGATCGGATAGAGGATAGGATAGGATAGAGGATAGGATAGGATAGAGGATAGTATAGAGGATAGGATAGAGGATAGGATAGGATAGAGGATAGGATAGATTAGAGGATAGGATAGGATAGAGGATAGGATAGGATAGAGGATAGGATAGGATAGAGGATGGGATAGGATAGAGGATAGGATAGGATAGAGGATTGGATAGAGGATAGGATAGGATAGAGGAATGGATAGGATAGAGGATTGGATAGGATAGAGGATAGATGATAGGATAGGATTGAGGATTGGATAGGATACAGGATAGGATAGGATAGAGGATAGGATAGGATAGAGGATAGGATAGGATAGAGGATAGGATAGGATAGAGGATAGGATAGGATAGAGGATAGGATAGGAAAGAGGATAGGATAGGATAGAGGATAGGATAGGATAGAGGATAGGATAGGATAGAGGATAGGATAGCATAGAGGATAGGATAGGATAGAGGATAGAATAGGATAGAGGATAGGATAGGATAGAGGAGAGGATAGGATAGAGGATGGGATAGGATAGAGGATAGGATAGGATAGAGGATAGGATAGGATAGAAGATAGGATAGGATAGAGGATAGGATAGGATAGAGGATGGGATAGGATAGAGGATACATTAGGATAGAGGAAATGATAGGATAGATGATTGGATAGGATACAGGATTGCATTGAGGATAGGATAGGATAGAGGAAAGGATAGAGAATAGGATAGAGGATTCGATAGGATAGAGTATTGGATAGAATAGAGGATATTATAGGATAGAGGATAGGATAAGATTGAGGATAGGATAGGGGATTGGATAGGATAGAGGATAGGATAGGATAGAGGATATTACAGGATAGACTATAGGATAGGATAGAGGATAGGATAGGATAGAGGATACGATAGGATAGAGGATAGGATAGGATAGAGGATAGGATAGGATAGAGGATTGCATAGGATAGAGGATATTATAGGATAGAGGATAGGATAAGGTTGAAGATAGGATAGGGGATTGGATTGGATAGAGGATAGGATAGGATAGACGATAGGATAGGATAGAGGATATTATAGGATGTAGGATACGATAGGATAGAGGACAGGATAGGATAGAGGATAGGATAGGATAGAGGATAGGATAGGATAGAGGATAGGATCGGATAGAGCATAGGATAGGATAGAGGATAGGATAGAGGATAGGATAGAGGATAGGATAGAGGATAGGATAGAGGATAGGATAGGATCGGATAGAGGATAGGATAGGATAGAGGATAGGATAGGATAGAGGATAGGATAGAGGATAGGATAGAGGATAGGATAGGATAGAGGATAGGATAGCATAGAGGATAGGATAGGATAGAGGATAGGATAGGATAGAGGATAGGATAGGATAGAGGATGGGATAGGATAGAGGATAGGATAGGATAGAGGATTGGATAGAGGATAGGATAGGATAGAGGAATGGATAGGATAGAGGATTGGATAGGATAGAGGATAGATGATAGGATGGGATTGAGGATTGGATAGGATACAGGATAGGATAGGATAGAGGATAGGATAGGATAGAGGATAGGATAGGATAGAGGATAGGATAGGATAGAGGATAGGATAGGATAGAGGATAGGATAGGATAGAGGAGAGGATAGGATAGAGGATGGGATAGGATAGAGGATAGGATAGGATAGAGGATAGGATAGGATAGAAGATAGGATAGGATAGAGGATAGGATAGGATAGAGGATGGGATAGGATAGAGGATACATTAGGATAGAGGAAATGATAGGATAGAGGATTGGATAGGATACAGGATTGCATTGAGGATAGGATAGGATAGAGGAAAGGATAGAGAACAGGATAGAGGATTCGATAGGATAGAGTATTGGATAGAATAGAGGATATTATAGGATAGAGGATAGGATAAGATTGAGGATAGGATAGGGGATTGGATAGGATAGAGGATAGGATAGGATAGACGATAGGATAGGATAGAGGATATTATAGGATGTAGGATACGATAGGATAGAGGACAGGATAGGATAGATGATAGGATAGGATAGAAAATAGGATACAACAGAGGATAGGATTGGATAGAGGATATTATAGGATAGATGATAGGATAGGATAGGATAGAGGATAGGATAGGATAGGACAGAGAATACGGTAGGATAGAGGATAGGATAGGATAGAGGATACGATAGTGGATTGGATAGGATATACGATAGTATAGGACAGAGGATACGATAGGATAGAGTATAGGATAGGATAGAGGATATTATACGATAGGGGATTGGATAGAATAGAGGATATTATAGGATAGAGGATAGGATAGGATAGAGCATAGGATAGAGGATAGAATAGAGGATTGGATAGGATAGAAGATATTATAGGATAGACGATAGGATAGGACAGACGATAGGATAGGATAGAGGATACGATAGGATTGAGGTTAGGATAGCATAGAGGATATGATAGGATAGAGGATAGGATAGGATAGAGGATAGGATAGGATAGAGTATAGGATAGGATAGAGGATATTATAGGATATAGGATAATAGGATTGTGGATAGGATAGGATAGATGATGGGATAGGATAGAGGATACGCTGTGTTACAGGATAGGATAGGATAGAGGATAGGATAGGATAGAGGATAGGATAAGGTAGAGGTTGGGATAGTACAGATTGTAGGATAGGGTAGAGGATAGGATAGGATAGAGGATAGGATAGGATAGAGGATAGGATAGGATAGAGGATAGGATAGGATAGAGGATAGGATAGGATAGAGGCCAGGATAGTATAGAGGATAGGATAGAGGACAGGATAGAGGATTGGATAGGATACAGGATTGCATTGAGGATAGGATAGGATAGAGGAAAGGATAGAGAATAGGATAGAGGATTGGATAGGATAGAGTATTGGATAGAATAGAGGATATTATAGGATAGAGGATTGGATAGGATAGAGGATAGGATAGAGGATAGTATAGAGGATAGGATAGAGGACAGGATAGAGGATTGGACAGTATAGAGGATATTATAGGATAGAGGATTGGATAGGATAGTGGATAGGATAGAGGATAGGATAGGATTGAGGACAGGATAGGATAGAGGATAGGATAGAGGATTGGATAGGATACAGAATAGGATTGAGGACGGGATAGGATAGAGGATAGGATAGAAGATAAGATAGGACAGAGGATACGATAGGATAGAGTATAGGATAGGATAGAGGATATTATAGGTTGTAGGATACGATAGGATAGAGGACAGGATAGTATAGAGGATAGGATAGGATAGAAAATAGGATACAACAGAGGATAGGATAGGATAGAGGATATTATAGGATAGATGATAGGATAGGATAGGATAGAGGATAGGATAGGATAGGACAGAGAATACGGTAGGATAGAGGATAGGATAGGATAGGGGATATTATACGATAGGGGATTGGATAGTATAGAGGATATTATAGGATAGAGGAGAGGATAGGATAGAGTATAGGATAGAGGATAGAATAGAGGATTGGATAGGATAGAAGATATTATAGGATAGACGATAGGATAGGATAGACGATAGGATAGGATAGAGGATTGGATAGGATAGAGGATATTATAGGATGGAGGATAGGATAGGGGATTGGATGGGATAGAGGATAGGATAGAGGATAGGATAGAGGATTGGATGGAATAGAGGATAGGATACTATAGAGGATTGGATAGGATGGAGGATATTATAGGATAGAGGATAGGATAAGATTGAGGATAGGATAGGGGATTGGATAGGATAGAGGATCGGATAGGATAGAGGATATTATAGGATAGACGATAGCATAGGATGGAGGATAGGATAGGATAGAGGATACGATAGGATAGAGGATTGCATAGGATAGAGGATATTATAGGATAGAGGATAGGATAAGATTGAGGATAGGATAGGGGATTGGATAGGATAGAGGATAGGATAGGATAGAGGATATTACAGGATAGACTATAGGATAGGATAGAGGATAGGATAGGATAGAGGATACGATAGGATAGAGGATAGGATAGGATAGAGGATAGGATAGGATAGAGTATTGCATAGGATAGAGGATAGGATAAGGTTGAAGATAGGATAGGGGATTGGATAGGATAGAGGATAGGATAGGATAGACGATAGGATAGGATAGAGGATAGGATATCATAGGGATACAATAGGATAGAGGATAGGATAGGATAGAGGACAGGATAGGATAGAGGATAGGATAGGATAGAGGATGGGATAGGATAGAGGATACATTAGGATAGAGGATATGATAGGATAGAGGATTGGATAGGATACAGGATTGCATTGAGGATAGGATAGGATAGAGGAAAGGATAGAGAATAGGATAGAGGATTCGATAGGATAGAGTATTGGATAGAATAGAGGATATTATAGGATAGAGGATTGGATAGGATAGAGGATAGGATAGAGGATAGTATAGAGGATAGGATAGAGGACAGGATAGAGGATTGGATAGTATAGAGGATATTATAGGATAGAGGATTGGATAGGATAGAGGATAGGATACAGGATAGTATAGAGGATAGGATAAAGGACAGGATAGAGGATTGGATAGTATAGAGGATATTTTAGGGTAGAGGATAGGATAGGATAGAGGATAGGATAGGACGGAGGGTAGGATAGGATAGAGGATAGGATAGGATAGATAATAGGATAGGAGAGAGGATGGGATAGGATATAGGATAGGATAGGATAGAGGATAGGATACGATAGGACAGAGAATACGATAGGATAGAGGATAGGATAGGATAGAGGATACGATAGTGGATTGGATAGGATATAGGATAGTATAGGACAGAGGATACGATAGGATAGAGTATAGGATAGGATAGAGGATATTATACGATAGGGGATTGGATAGAATAGAGGATATTATAGGATAGAGGATAGGATAGGATAGAGCATAGCATAGAGGATAGAATAGAGGATTGGATAGGATAGAAGATATTATAGGATAGACGATAGGATAGGACAGACGATAGGATAGGATAGAGGATACGATAGGATTGAGGTTAGGATAGCATAGAGGATATGATAGGATAGAGGATAGGCTAAGATAGAGGATAGGATAGGATAGAGGATAGGATAGGATAGAGGATAGGATAGGATAGAGTATAGGATAGGATAGAGGATATTATAGGATATAGGATAGGATAGGATTGAGGATAGGATAGGATAGATGATGGGATAGGATAGAGGATACGCTGTGTTACAGGATAGGATAGGATAGAGGATAGGATAGAGGACAGGATAGGATAGAGGATAGGATAAGGTAGAGGTTGGGATAGTACAGATGGTAGGATAGGGTAGAGGATAGGATAGGATAGAGGATAGGATAGGATAGAGGATAGGATAGGATAGAGGATTGTATAGGATAGAGGATACGGTAGGATAGAGGATTGTATAGGATACAGGATAGGATAGGATAGAGGATAGGATAGGATAGAGGATGGAATAGGATGGAGGATAGGATAGGGCAGAGGACAGGATAGGATAGAGAATAGGATAGGATATATGATATTATAGGATAGAGGATAGGATAGGATAGAGGATAGGATAGGAGAGAGGATGGGATAGGATATAGGATAGGATAGGATAGAGGATAGGATACGATAGGACAGAGAATACGATAGGATAGAGGATAGGATAGGATAGAGGATACGATAGTGGAATGGATAGGATATAGGATAGTATAGGACAGAGGATACGATAGGATAGAGTATAGGATAGGATAGAGGATATTATACGATAGGGGATTGGATAGAATAGAGGATATTATAGGATAGAGGATAGGATAGGATAGAGCATAGCATAGAGGATAGAATAGAGGATTGGATAGGATAGAAGATATTATAGGATAGACGATAGGATAGGACAGACGATAGGATAGGATAGAGGATACGATAGGATTGAGGTTAGGATAGCATAGAGGATATGATAGGATAGAGGATAGGCTAAGATAGAGGATAGGATAGGATAGAGGATAGGATAGGATAGAGGATAGGATAGGATAGAGTATAGGATAGGATAGAGGATATTATAGGATATAGGATAGGATAGGATTGAGGATAGGATAGGATAGATGATGGGATAGGATAGAGGATACGCTGTGTTACAGGATAGGATAGGATAGAGGATAGGATAGAGGACAGGATACGATAGAGGATAGGATAAGGTAGAGGTTGGGATAGTACAGATGGTAGGATAGGGTAGAGGATAGGATAGGATAGAGGATAGGATAGGATAGAGGATAGGATAGGATAGAGGATTGTATAGGATAGAGGATACGGTAGGATAGAGGATTGTATAGGATACAGGATAGGATAGGATAGAGGATAGGATAGGATAGAGGATGGAATAGGATGGAGGATAGGATAGGGTAGAGGACAGGATAGGATAGAGAATAGGATAGGATATATGATATTATAGGATAGAGGATAGGATAGGATAGAGGATAGGATAGGATATATGATATTATAGGATAGAGAATAGGATAGGATAGAGGATAGGATAGGATAGAGGATAGGATAGAGAATAGGATAGAGGATTCGATAGGATAGAGTATTGGATAGAATAGAGGATATTATAGGATAGGAGGATTGGATAGGATAGAGGATAGGATAGAGGATAGTATAGAGGATAGGATAGAGGACAGGATAGAGGATTGGATAGTATAGAGGATATTATAGGATAGAGGATTGGATAGGATAGAGGATAGGATACAGGATAGTATAGAGGATAGGATAAAGGACAGGATAGAGGATTGGATAGTATAGAGGATATTTTAGGGTAGAGGATAGGATAGGATAGAGGATAGGATAGGACGGAGGGTAGGATAGGATAGAGGATAGGATAGGATAGGTAATAGGATAGGAGAGAGGATGGGATAGGATATAGGATAGGATAGGATAGAGGATAGGATACGATAGGACAGAGAATACGATAGGATAGAGGATAGGATACGATAGGACAGAGAATACGATAGGATAGAGGATAGGATAGGATAGAGGATACGATAGTGGATTGGATAGGATATAGGATAGTATAGGACAGAGGATACGATAGGATAGAGTATAGGATAGGATAGAGGATATTATACGATAGGGGATTGGATAGAATAGAGGATATTATAGGATAGAGGATAGGATAGGATAGAGCATAGCATAGAGGATAGAATAGAGGATTGGATAGGATAGAAGATATTATAGGATAGACGATAGGATAGGACAGACGATAGGATAGGATAGAGGATACGATAGGATTGAGGTTAGGATAGCATAGAGGATATGATAGGATAGAGGATAGGCTAAGATAGAGGATAGGATAGGATAGAGGATAGGATAGGATAGAGGATAGGATAGGATAGAGTATAGGATAGGATAGAGGATATTATAGGATATAGGATAAGATAGGATTGAGGATAGGATAGGATAGATGATGGGATAGGATAGAGGATACGCTGTGTTACAGGATAGGATAGGATAGAGGATAGGATAGAGGACAGGATAGGATAGAGGATAGGATAAGGTAGAGGTTGGGATAGTACAGATGGTAGGATAGGGTAGAGGATAGGATAGGATAGAGGATAGGATAGGATAGAGGATAGGATAGGATAGAGGATTGTATAGGATAGAGGATACGGTAGGATAGAGGATTGTATAGGATACAGGATAGGATAGGATAGAGGATAGGATAGGATAGAGGATGGAATAGGATGGAGGATAGGATAGGGTAGAGGACAGGATAGGATAGAGAATAGGATAGGATATATGATATTATAGGATAGAGGATAGGATAGGATAGAGGATAGGATAGGATAGAGGATAGGATAGGATAGAGGATAGGATAGGATAGAGGATAGGATAGGATATATGATATTATAGGATAGAGAATAGGATAGGATAGAGGATAGGATAGGATAGAGGATAGGATAGGATAGAGAATAGGATAGGATATATGATATTATAGGATAGAGGATAGGATAGGATAGAGAATAGGATACGATATATGATATTATAGCATAGAGGATAGGATAGGATAGAGGATTGGATAGGATACAGGATTGCATTGAGGATAGGATAGGCTAGAGGATAGGATAGAGGATAGGATAGAGGATTGGATAGGATAGAGGATATTATCGAATAGAGGATTGGATAGGATATGGGATTGGATAGACTAGAGGATAATATAGGATAGAGGATTGGATAGGATAGAGGATAGGATAGAGGATAGGATAGATGGTACGTTAGAGGATGGGATAGGATAGAGGATACGATAGGATAGAGAATAGGATAGGATAGAGGATTGGATAGGATACACGATAGCATTGAGGATAGGATAGGATATAGGATAGGATAGAGGATAGGATAGGGTATGTGATAGGATAAAGGATAGGATAGGATAGAGGATACGATAGGGGATTGGATAGGATAGAGGATAGGATACGATAGAGGATAGGATAGGATAGAGGATAGGATAGGATAGAGAATAGCATAGGATACATGATATTATTGGCAAGAGGATAGGATATGATAGAGGATACGATATTATAGACGATAGGATAGGATAGAGGATACGATAGGGGATTGGATAGGATAGAGGATAGGATAGCTTAGAGGATAGGATAGGATAGTGGATAATATAGGATGGATGATAGGATAGAGGATAGAATAGAGGATTGGATAGGATAGAGGATTGGATAGGATAGAGGTTATTATAGGATATAGGATAGGATAGGATAGATGATAGGATACGTTATAGGATGGGATAGGATAGAGGATACGATAGGATAGAGGATACGATAGGATAGTGGATAGGATAGGATAGAGGATAGGATAGGACAAACGGTAGGATAGGATAGAGGATAGGATAGGCTAGAGGATAGGATAGGATAGAGGATTGGATAGGATACACGAATGCATTGAGGATAGGATAGGATAGAGGATAGGGTAGAGTATAGGATAGAGGATAGGATAGAGGATAGGATAGAGGATTGGATAGGATAGAGGATATCATAGAATAGAGGATTGGATAGGATAGAGGATAGCATTCAAGATAGGATAGGATAGAGGATATTATAGGATAGACGATTGGATAGGATAGAGGATAGGATAGGTAAGAGGATGGGATAGGATAGAGGATACGATAGGATAGAAGATAGCATAGGATAGAGGATTGGATAGGATAGAGGATATCATAGAATAGTGGATTGGATAGGATAAAGGATTGGATAGGATAGTGGATAGCATTCAGGATAGGATAGGATAGAGGATATTATAGGATAGACGATTGGATAGGATAGAGGAAAGGATAGGATAGAGGATGGGATAGGATAGAGGATACGATAGGATAGAGGATAGGATAGGATAGAGGATTGGATAGGATAGAAGATATTATAGGATAGAGGATAGGATAGGATAGAGGATGGGATAGTATTGAGGATAGGATAGGGGATTGGATAGGATAGAGCATAGGATAGGATAGAGGATAGGATAGAGGATAGAATAGGATAGAATAGGATAGAGGATAGGATAGGAAAGAGGATAGGGTAGGATAGAGGATAGGATAGGATAGAGGATTGGATAGGATAGAGGATATTATAGGATGGAGGATAGGATAGAGGATTGGATAGGATACACGAATGCATTGAGGATAGGATAGGATAGAGGATAGGATAGAGTATAGGATAGAGGATAGGATAGAGGATAGGATAGAGGATTGGATAGGATAGAGGATATCATTCAGGATAGGATAGGATAGAGGATATTATAGGATGGAGGATAGGATAAGATATAGGATATTATAGGATAGAGGATAGGATAGGATAGAGGATAGGATAGGATATATGATATTATAGGATAGAGGATAGGATAGGATAGAGGATAGGATAGGATAGATGATAGGATAGGATAGAGGATAGGATAGGATAGAGGATAGGATAGGATAGAGAATAGGATACGATATATGATATTATAGCATAGAGGATAGGATAGGATAGAGGATTGGATAGGATACACGAATGCATTGAGGATAGGATAGGATAGAGGATAGGATAGAGTATAGGATAGAGGATAGGATAGAGGATTGGATAGGATAGAGGATTGGATAGGATAGAGGATAGCATTCAGGATAGGATAGGATAGAGGATATTATAGGATGGAGGATAGGATAAGATTGAGGATAGGATAGTGGATTGGATAGGATGGAGGATAGGATAGGATAGAGGATATTATAGGATAGACGATAGGATAGGATAGAGGATAGGATAGGATAGAGGATGGGATAGGATAGAGGATACGATAGGATAGAGGATAGGATAGGATAGAGGATTGGATAGGATAGAAGATATTATAGGATAGAGGATAGGATAGGATAGAGGATGGGATAGTATTGAGGATAGGATAGGGGATTGGATAGGATAGAGCATTCGATAGGATAGAGGATAGGATAGAGGATAGAATAGGATAGAATAGGATAGAGGATAGGATAGGAAAGAGGATAGGGTAGGATAGAGGATAGGATAGGATAGAGGATTGGATAGGATAGAGGATAGCATTCAGGATAGGATAGGATAGAGGATATTATAGGATAGACGATTGGATAGGATAGAGGAAAGGATAGGATAGAGGATGGGATAGGATAGAGGATACGATAGGATAGAGGATAGGATAGGATAGAGGATTGGATAGGATAGAAGATATTATAGGATAGAGGATAGGATAGGATAGAGGATGGGATAGTATTGAGGATAGGATAGGGGATTGGATAGGATAGAGCATAGGATAGGATAGAGGATAGGATAGAGGATAGAATAGGATAGAATAGGATAGAGGATAGGATAGGAAAGAGGATAGGGTAGGATAGAGGATAGGATAGGATAGAGGATTGGATAGGATAGAGGATATTATAGGATGTAGGATAGGATAGAGGATTGGATAGAATAGTGGATATTATTGGATAGATGATAGGATAGGATAGAGGATAGGATAGGATAGATGATAGGATAGGATAGAGGATAGGATAGGATAGAGGATAGGATAGGATATATGATATTATAGGATAGAGGATAGGATAAGATATATGATATTATAGGATAGAGGATAGGATAGGATAGAGGATAGGATAGGATATATGATATTATAGGATAGAGGATAGGATAGGATAGAGGATAGGATAGGATAGATGATAGGATAGGATAGAGGATAGGATAGGATAGAGGATAGGATAGGATAGAGAATAGGATACGATATATGATATTATAGCATAGAGGATAGGATAGGATAGAGGATTGGATAGGATACACGAATGCATTGAGGATAGGATAGGATAGAGGATAGGATAGAGTATAGGATAGAGGATAGGATAGAGGATAGGATAGAGGATTGGATAGGATAGAGGATATCATTCAGGATAGGATAGGATAGAGGATATTATAGGATGGAGGATAGGATAAGATATATGATATTATAGGATAGAGGATAGGATAGGATAGAGGATAGGATAGGATATATGATATTATAGGATAGAGGATAGGATAGGATAGAGGATAGGATAGGATAGATGATAGGATAGGATAGAGGATAGGATAGGATAGAGGATAGGATAGGATAGAGAATAGGATACGATATATGATATTATAGCATAGAGGATAGGATAGGATAGAGGATTGGATAGGATACACGAATGCATTGAGGATAGGATAGGATAGAGGATAGGATAGAGTATAGGATAGAGGATAGGATAGAGGATAGGATAGAGGATTGGATAGGATAGAGGATTGGATAGGATAGAGGATTGGATAGGATAGAGGATAGCATTCAGGATAGGATAGGATAGAGGATATTATAGGATGGAGGATAGGGTAAGATTGAGGATAGGATAGTGGATTGGATAGGATGGAGGATAGGATAGGATAGAGGATATTATAGGATAGACGATAGGATAGGATAGAGGATAGGATAGGTAAGAGGATGGGATAGGATAGAGGATACGATAGGATAGAGGATAGCATAGGATAGAGGATTGGATAGGATAGAGGATATCATAGAATAGAGGATTGGATAGGATAAAGGATTGGATAGGATAGAGGATAGCATTCAGGATAGGATAGGATAGAGGATATTATAGGATAGACGATTGGATAGGATAGAGGAAAGGATAGGATAGAGGATGGGATAGGATAGAGGATACGATAGGATAGAGGATAGGATAGGATAGAGGATTGGATAGGATAGAAGATATTATAGGATAGAGGATAGGATAGGATAGAGGATGGGATAGTATTGAGGATAGGATAGGGGATTGGATAGGATAGAGCATAGGATAGGATAGAGGATAGGATAGAGGATAGAATAGGATAGAATAGGATAGAGGATAGGATAGGAAAGAGGATAGGGTAGGATAGAGGATAGGATAGGATAGAGGATTGGATAGGATAGAGGATATTATAGGATGGAGGATAGGATAGAGGATTGGATAGAATAGTGGATATTATAGGATAGATGATAGGATAGGATAGAGGATAGGATAGGATAGATGATAGGATAGGATAGAGGATAGGATAGGATAGAGGATAGGATAGGATAGAGGATAGGATAGGATATATGATATTATAGGATAGAGGATAGGATAAGATATATGATATTATAGGATAGAGGATAGGATAGGATAGAGGATAGGATAGGATATATGATATTATAGGATAGAGGATAGGATAGGATAGAGGATAGGATAGGATAGATGATAGGATAGGATAGAGGATAGGATAGGATAGAGGATAGGATAGGATAGAGAATAGGATACGATATATGATATTATAGCATAGAGGATAGGATAGGATAGAGGATTGGATAGGATAGAGGATATTATAGGATGGAGGATAGGATAGATGATAGGATAGGATAGAGGATAGGATAGGTTAGAGGATAGGATAGGATAGAGGATAGGATAGGATAGAGGATTGGATAGGTTAGAGGATATTATAGGATGGAGGATAGGATAAGATTGAGGATAGGATAGTGGATTGGATAGGATGGAGGATAGGATAGGATAGAGGATATTATAGGATAGACGATAGGATAGGATAGAGGATAGGATAGGATAGAGGATTGGATAGGATAGAGGATATTATAGGATAGAGGATAGGATAAGATTGAGGATAGGATAGGGGATTGGATAGGATTGAGGATAGGATAGGATAGAGGATATTATAGGATAGACGATAGGATAGGATAGAGGATAGGATTGGATGGAGGATAAGATAGGATAGAGGATAGGATAGAATAGAGGATATGATAGGACAGACGGTAGGAAACGATAGAGCATATTATAGGATAGAGGATAGGATAGAGGATAGGATAGGATATATGATATTATAGGATAGAGGATAGGATAAGATATATGATATTATAGGATAGAGGATAGGATAGGATAGAGGATAGGATAGGATATATGATATTATAGGATAGAGGATAGGATAGGATAGAGGATAGGATAGGATAGAGGATAGGATAGGATAGATGATAGGATAGGATAGAGGATAGGATAGGATAGAGGATAGGATAGGATAGAGAATAGGATACGATATATGATATTATAGCATAGAGGATAGGATAGGATAGAGGATATTATAGGATGGAGGATAGGATAAGATTGAGGATAGGATAGTGGATTGGATAGGATGGAGGATAGGATAGGATAGAGGATATTATAGGATAGACGATAGGATAGGATAGAGGATAGGATAGGATACATGATAGGATAGGATAGAGGATAGGATAGGATAGATGATAGGATAGGATAGAGGATAGGATAGGATAGAGGATAGGATAGGATAGAGGATAGGATAGGATAGAGGATTGGATAGGATAGAGGATATTATAGGATGGAGGATAGGATAAGATTGAGGATAGGATAGTGGATTGGATAGGATGGAGGATAGGATAGGATAGAGGATATTATAGGATAGACGATAGGATAGGATAGAGGATAGGATAGGATAGATGATAGGATAGGATAGAGGATAGGATAGGATAGAGGATAGGATAGGATAGAGGATTGGATAGGATAGAGGATATTATAGGATAGAGGATAGGATAAGATTGAGGATAGGATAGGGGATTGGATAGGATGGAGGATAGGATAGGATAGAGGATATTATAGGATAGACGATAGGATAGGATAGAGGATAGGATAGGATAGACGATAAGATAGGATAGAGGATAGGATAGAATAGAGGATATGATAGGACAAACGTTAGGAAACGATAGAGCATATTATAGGATAGAGGATAGGATAGAGGATAGGATAGAGGATAGGATAGGATAGAGGATAGGATAGGATATATGATATTATAGGATAGAGGATAGGATAAGATATATGATATTATAGGATAGAGGATAGGATAGGATAGAGGATAGGATAGGATATATGATATTATAGGATAGAGGATAGGATAGGATAGAGGATAGGATAGGATAGATGATAGGATAGGATAGAGGATAGGATAGGATAGAGGATAGGATAGGATAGAGAATAGGATACGATATATGATATTATAGCATACAGGATAGGATAGGATAGAGGATTGGATAGGATACACGAATGCATTGAGGATAGGATAGGATAGAGGATAGGATAGTGGATTGGATAGGATGGAGGATAGGATAGGATAGAGGATTGGATAGGATAGAGGATTGGATAGGATAGAGGATATCATTCAGGATAGGATAGGATAGAGGATATTATAGGATGGAGGATAGGATAAGATTGAGGATAGGATAGTGGATTGGATAGGATGGAGGATAGGATAGGATAGAGGATATTATAGGATAGACGATAGGATAGGATAGAGGATAGGATAGGATAGAGGATATTATAGGATAGACGATAGGATAAGATAGAGGATAGGATAGGATAGACGATAAGATAGGATAGAGGATAGGATAGAATAGAGGATATGATAGGACAAACGTTAGGAAACGATAGAGCATATTATAGGATAGAGGATAGGATAGAGGATAGGATAGGATAGAGGATAGGATAGGATATATGATATTGTAGGATAGAGGATAGGATAAGATATATGATATTATAGGATAGAGGATAGGATAGGATAGAGGATAGGATATGATAGATGATAGGATAGGATAGAGGATAGGATAGGATAGAGGATAGGATAGGATAGAGAATAGGATACGATATATGATATTATAGCATAGAGGATAGGATAGGATAGAGGATTGGATAGGATAGAGGATTGGATAGGATAGAGGATAGCATTCAGGATAGGATAGGATAGAGGATATTATAGGATAGACGATTGGATAGGATAGAGGATAGGATAGGATAGAGGATGGGATAGGATAGACGATACGATAGGATAGAGGATAGGATAAGATTGAGGATAGGATAGGGGATTGGATAGGATGGAGGATAGGATAGGATAGAGGATATTATAGGATAGACGATAGGATAGGATAGAGGATAGGATAGGATAGAGGATACGATAGGATAGAGGATAGGATAGAATAGAGGATATGATAGGGCAAACGGTAGGATAGGGTAGAGGATAGGATAGGCTAGAGGATAGGATAGGACAAACGGTAGGATAGGACAAACGGCAGGATAGGATAGAGGATAGGATAGGCTATAGGATAGGATAGGATAGGGGATAGGATAGGATAGAGGACAGGATAGGATAGAGGACAGGATAGGACAGAGGATAGGATAGGATAGAGTATAGGACAGGATAGAGGATATTAGAGGATATAGGATTGGAAAGGATAGGGGATAGGATGGAGGATACAATAGGATGGAGGATAGGATACGATACAGGATAGGATAGGATAGAGGGTAGGATAGGGGATTGGATAGGATAGGATAGAGGATATTATAGGATAGAGGATTGGATAGGATAGAGGATAGGATACGATAGAGCATATTATAGGTTAGAGGATAGGATAGAATAGAGGATAGGATAGGATAGAGGATAGGATAGGATAGAGGATTGGATAGGATACAGGAATGCATTGAGGATATGATAGGATAGAGGATAGGATAGGGTATAGGATGGTGGATAGGATAGAGGATAGGATAGAGGATTGGATAGGATAGAGGATATCATAGAATAGAGGATTGGATAGGATAAAGGATTGGATAGGATAGAGGATAGCATTCAGGATAGGATAGGATAGAGGATATTATAGGATAGACGATTGGATAGGATAGATGATAGGATAGGATAGAGGATAGGATAGGATAGATGATAGGATAGGATAGAGGATAGGATAGGATAGAGGATAGGATAGGATAGAGGATTGGATAGGATAGAGGATATTATAGGATGGAGGATAGGATAAGATTGAGGATAGGATAGTGGATTGGATAGGATGGAGGATAGGATAGGATAGAGGATATTATAGGATAGACGATAGGATAGGATAGAGGATAGGATAGGATAGATGATAGGATAGGATAGAGGATAGGATAGGATAGAGGATAGGATAGGATAGAGGATTGGATAGGATAGAGGATATTATAGGATAGAGGATAGGATAAGATTGAGGATAGGATAGGGGATTGGATAGGATGGAGGATAGGATAGGATAGAGGATATTATAGGATAGACGATAGGATAGGATAGAGGATAGGATAGGATAGACGATAAGATAGGATAGAGGATAGGATAGAATAGAGGATATGATAGGACAAACGTTAGGAAACGATAGAGCATATTATAGGATAGAGGATAGGATAGAGGATAGGATAGAGGATAGGATAGGATAGAGGATAGGATAGGATATATGATATTATAGGATAGAGGATAGGATAAGATATATGATATTATAGGATAGAGGATAAAATAGGATAGAGGATAGGATAGGATATATGATATTATAGGACAGAGGATAGGATAGGATAGAGGATAGGATAGGATAGATGATAGGATAGGATAGAGGATAGGATAGGATAGAGGATAGGATAGGATAGAGAATAGGATACGATATATGATATTATAGCATACAGGATAGGATAGGATAGAGGATTGGATAGGATACACGAATGCATTGAGGATAGGATAGGATAGAGGATAGGATAGTGGATTGGATAGGATGGAGGATAGGATAGGATAGAGGATTGGATAGGATAGAGGATTGGATAGGATAGAGGATATCATTCAGGATAGGATAGGATAGAGGATATTATAGGATGGAGGATAGGATAAGATTGAGGATAGGATAGTGGATTGGATAGGATGGAGGATAGGATAGGATAGAGGATATTATAGGATAGACGATAGGATAGGATAGAGGATAGGATAGGATAGAGGATATTATAGGATAGACGATAGGATAGGATAGAGGATAGGATAGGATAGACGATAAGATAGGATAGAGGATAGGATAGAATAGAGGATATGATAGGACAAACGTTAGGAAACGATAGAGCATATTATAGGATAGAGGATAGGATAGAGGATAGGATAGGATAGAGGATAGGATAGGATATATGATATTGTAGGATAGAGGATAGGATAAGATATATGATATTATAGGATAGAGGATAGGATAGGATAGAGGATAGGATATGATAGATGATAGGATAGGATAGAGGATAGGATAGGATAGAGGATAGGATAGGATAGAGAATAGGATACGATATATGATATTATAGCATAGAGGATAGGATAGGATAGAGGATTGGATAGGATAGAGGATTGGATAGGATAGAGGATAGCATTCAGGATAGGATAGGATAGAGGATATTATAGGATAGACGATTGGATAGGATAGAGGATAGGATAGGATAGAGGATGGGATAGGATAGACGATACGATAGGATAGAGGATAGGATAGGATAGAGGATTGGATAGGATAGAGGATAGGATAGAGGATAGGATAGAGGAATGAATAGAATAGAGGATATTATAGGATAGAGGATAGGATAGGGGATTGGATTGGATAGGATAGAGGATATTATAGGATGGAGGATAGGATAAGATTGAGGATAGGATAGGGGATTGGATAGGATGGAGGATAGGATAGGATAGAGGATATTATAGGATAGACGATAGGTTAGGATAGAGGATAGGATAGGATAGAGGATACGATAGGATAGAGGATAGGATAGAATAGAGGATATGATAGGGCAAACGGTAGGATAGGGTAGAGGATAGGATAGGCTAGAGGATAGGATAGGACAAACGGTAGGATAGGACAAACGGCAGGATAGGATAGAGGATAGGATAGGCTATAGGATAGGATAGGATAGGGGATAGGATAGGATAGAGGACAGGATAGGATAGAGGACAGGATAGGACAGAGGATAGGATAGGATAGAGTATAGGACAGGATAGAGGATATTAGAGGATATAGGATTGGAAAGGATAGGGGATAGGATGGAGGATACAATAGGATGGAGGATAGGATACGATACAGGATAGGATAGGATAGAGGGTAGGATAGGGGATTGGATAGGATAGGATAGAGGATATTATAGGATAGAGGATTGGATAGGATAGAGGATAGGATACGATAGAGCATATTATAGGTTAGAGGATAGGATAGAATAGAGGATAGGATAGGATAGAGGATAGGATAGGATAGAGGATTGGATAGGATACAGGAATGCATTGAGGATATGATAGGATAGAGGATAGGATAGGGTATAGGATGGTGGATAGGATAGAGGATAGGATAGAGGATTGGATAGGATAGAGGATATCATAGAATAGAGGATTGGATAGGATAAAGGATTGGATAGGATAGAGGATAGCATTCAGGATAGGATAGGATAGAGGATATTATAGGATAGACGATTGGATAGGATAGATGATAGGATAGGATAGAGGATAGGATAGGATAGATGATAGGATAGGATAGAGGATAGGATAGGATAGAGGATAGGATAGGATAGAGGATTGGATAGGATAGAGGATATTATAGAATGGAGGATAGGATAAGATTGAGGATAGGATAGGGGATTGGATAGGATGGAGGATAGGATAGGATAGAGGATATTATAGGATAGACGATAGGATAGGATAGAGGGTAGGATAGGATAGAGGATACGATAGGATAGAGGATAGGATAGAATAGAGGATATGATAGGACAAACGGTAGGATAGGGTAGAGGATAGGATAGGCTAGAGGATAGGATAGGACAAACGGTAGGATAGGACAAACGGCAGGATAGGATAGAGGATAGGATAGGCTATAGGATAGGATAGGATAGGGGATAGGATAGGATAGAGGACAGGATAGGATAGAGGACAGGATAGGACAGAGGATAGGATAGGATAGAGTATAGGACAGGATAGAGGATATTAGAGGATATAGGATTGGAAAGGATAGGGGATAGGATGGAGGATACAATAGGATAGAGGATAGGATACGATACAGGATAGGATAGGATAGAGGGTAGGATAGGGGATTGGATAGGATAGGATAGAGGATATTATAGGATAGAGGATTGGATAGGATAGAGGATAGGATACGATAGAGCATATTATAGGTTAGAGGATAGGATAGAATAGAGGATAGGATAGGATAGAGGATAGGATAGGATAGAGGATTGGATAGGATACAGGAATGCATTGAGGATAGGATAGGATAGAGGATAGGATAGAGTATAGGATGGTGGATAGGATACAGGATAGGATAGAGGATTGGATACGATAGAGGATATCATAGAATAGAGGATTGGATAGGATAAAGGATTGGATAGGATAGAGGATAGCATTCAGGATAGGATAGGATAGAGGATATTATAGGATAGACGATTGGATAGGATAGAGGATAGGATAGGATAGAGGATGGGATAGGATAGACGATACGATAGGATAGAGGATAGGATAGGATAGAGGATTGGATAGGATAGAGGATAGGATAGAGGATAGGATAGAGGATTGGATAGGATAGAAGATATTATAGGATAGAGGATAGGATATAATAGGGGACGGGATAGTATTGAGGATAGGATAGGGGACTGGATAGGATGGAGCATAGGAGAGGATAGAGGATAGGATAGAGGATAGAATAGGATAGAATAGGATAGAGGATAGGGTAGGAAAGAGGATAGGGTAGGATAGAGGATAGGATAGGAAAGAGGATTGGATAGGATAGAGGATATTATAGGATGGAGGATAGGATAGGGGATTGGATGGGATAGAGGATAGGATAGAGGAATGGATAGAATATAGGATATTATAGGATAGATGATAGGATAGGATAGATGATAGGATAGGATAGAGGATAGGATAGAATAGAGGATCGGATAGGATAGAGGATTGGATAGGATAGAGGATATTATAGGATGGAGGATATGATAAGATTGAGGATAGGATAGGGGATTGGATAGGATGGAGGATAGGAATGGATAGAGGATATTATAGGATAGACGATAGGATAGGATAGAGGATAGGATAGGACAAACGGTAGGATAGGATAGAGAATAGGATAGGCTAGAGGATAGGATAGGATAGGGGATAGGATAGGATACAGGACAGGATAGGATAGAGGATAGGATAGGATAGAGAATAGGATAGGGGATTGGATTGGATAGGATATAGGATATTATAGGATGGAGGATAGGATAAGATTGAGGATAGGATAGGGGATTGGATAGGATGGAGGATAGGATAGGATAGAGGATAGGATAGAGGATTGGATAGGATAGAGGATATTTTAGGATAGAGTATAGGATAGGATAGAGGATAGGTTATGCTGGAGGATAGGATATGATAGGATAGGATAGAGGATAGGATATGATAGAGGATAGGATAGGATAGAGGATAGGATACTATGGAGGATAGGATATGATAGAGGATTGGATTGGATAGAGTATAGGATAGGATAGAGGATATTATATGATAGAGGATAGGATAGGATAGATGATAGGATAGGATAGAGGATAGGATAGGATAGAGGATAGGATAGGATAGAGAATAGGATACGATATATGATATTATAGCATAGAGGATAGGATAGGATAGAGGATTGGATAGGATACAGGAATGCATTGAGGATATGATACGATAGAGGATAGGATAGGATAGAGGATTGGATAGGATAGAGGATAGGATAGAGGATAGGATAGAGGATTGGATAGGATAGAAGATATTATAGGATAGAGGATAGGATAGGATAGATGATGGGATAGTATTGAGGATAGGATAGGGGACTGGATAGGATGGAGCATAGGATAGGATAGAGGATAGGATAGAGGATAGAATAGGATAGAATAGGATAGAGGATAGGATAGGGAAGAGGATAGGGTAGTATAGAGGATAGGATAGGATAGAGGGTTGAATAGGATAGAGGATATTATAGGATGGAGGATAGGATAGGGGATTGGATGGGATAGAGGATAGGATAGAGAATAGGATAGAGGAATGGATAGGATAGAGAATAGGATACGCTATATGATATTATAGCATAGAGGATAGGATAGGATAGAGGATTGGATAGGATACAGGAATGCATTGAGGATATGATAGGATAGAGGATAGGATAGAGTATAGGATGGAGGATAGGATAGAGGATAGGATAGAGGATATCATAGAATAGAGGATTGGATAGGATAAAGGATTGGATAGGATAGAGGATAGCATTCAGGATAGGATACGATAGAGGATATTATAGGATAGACGATTGGATAGGATAGAGGATAGGATAGGATAGAGGATTGGATAGGATAGAAGATATTATAGGATAGAGGATAGGATAGGATAGAGGATGGGATAGTATTGAGGATAGGATAGGGGACTGGATAGGATGGAGCATAGGATAGGATAGAGGATAGGATAGAGGATAGAATAGGATAGAATAGGACAGAGGATAGGATAGGAAAGTGGATAGGGTAGGATAGAGGATAGGATAGGATAGAGGATTGGATAGGATACAGGAATGCATTGAGGATATGATAGGATAGAGGATAGGATAGGGTATAGGATGGTGGATAGGATAGAGGATAGGATAGAGGATTGGATAGGATAGAGGATATCATAGAATAGAGGATTGGATAGGATAAAGGATTGGATAGGATAGAGGATAGCATTCAGGATAGGATAGGATAGAGGATATTATAGGATAGACGATTGGATAGGATAGATGATAGGATAGGATAGAGGATAGGATAGGATAGATGATAGGATAGGATAGAGGATAGGATAGGATAGAGGATAGGATAGGATAGAGGATTGGATAGGATAGAGGATATTATAGAATGGAGGATAGGATAAGATTGAGGATAGGATAGGGGATTGGATAGGATGGAGGATAGGATAGGATAGAGGATATTATAGGATAGACGATAGGATAGGATAGAGGGTAGGATAGGATAGAGGATACGATAGGATAGAGGATAGGATAGAATAGAGGATATGATAGGACAAACGGTAGGATAGGGTAGAGGATAGGATAGGCTAGAGGATAGGATAGGACAAACGGTAGGATAGGACAAACGGCAGGATAGGATAGAGGATAGGATAGGCTATAGGATAGGATAGGATAGGGGATAGGATAGGATAGAGGACAGGATAGGATAGAGGACAGGATAGGACAGAGGATAGGATAGGATAGAGTATAGGACAGGATAGAGGATATTAGAGGATATAGGATTGGAAAGGATAGGGGATAGGATGGAGGATACAATAGGATAGAGGATAGGATACGATACAGGATAGGATAGGATAGAGGGTAGGATAGGGGATTGGATAGGATAGGATAGAGGATATTATAGGATAGAGGATTGGATAGGATAGAGGATAGGATACGATAGAGCATATTATAGGTTAGAGGATAGGATAGAATAGAGGATAGGATAGGATAGAGGATAGGATAGGATAGAGGATTGGATAGGATACAGGAATGCATTGAGGATATGATAGGATAGAGGATAGGATAGAGTATAGGATGGTGGATAGGATACAGGATAGGATAGAGGATTGGATACGATAGAGGATATCATAGAATAGAGGATTGGATAGGATAAAGGATTGGATAGGATAGAGGATAGCATTCAGGATAGGATAGGATAGAGGATATTATAGGATAGACGATTGGATAGGATAGAGGATAGGATAGGATAGAGGATGGGATAGGATAGACGATACGATAGGATAGAGGATAGGATAGGATAGAGGATTGGATAGGATAGAGGATAGGATAGAGGATAGGATAGAGGATTGGATAGGATAGAAGATATTATAGGATAGAGGATAGGATATAATAGGGGACGGGATAGTATTGAGGATAGGATAGGGGACTGGATAGGATGGAGCATAGGAGAGGATAGAGGATAGGATAGAGGATAGAATAGGATAGAATAGGATAGAGGATAGGGTAGGAAAGAGGATAGGGTAGGATAGAGGATAGGATAGGAAAGAGGATTGGATAGGATAGAGGATATTATAGGATGGAGGATAGGATAGGGGATTGGATGGGATAGAGGATAGGATAGAGGAATGGATAGAATATAGGATATTATAGGATAGAGGATAGGATAGGATAGATGATAGGATAGGATAGAGGATAGGATAGAATAGAGGATCGGATAGGATAGAGGATTGGATAGGATAGAGGATATTATAGGATGGAGGATATGATAAGATTGAGGATAGGATAGGGGATTGGATAGGATGGAGGATAGGAATGGATAGAGGATATTATAGGATAGACGATAGGATAGGATAGAGGATAGGATAGGACAAACGGTAGGATAGGATAGAGAATAGGATAGGCTAGAGGATAGGATAGGATAGGGGATAGGATAGGATACAGGACAGGATAGGATAGAGGATAGGATAGGATAGAGAATAGGATAGGGGATTGGATTGGATAGGATATAGGATATTATAGGATGGAGGATAGGATAAGATTGAGGATAGGATAGGGGATTGGATAGGATGGAGGATAGGATAGGATAGAGGATAGGATAGAGGATTGGATAGGATAGAGGATATTTTAGGATAGAGTATAGGATAGGATAGAGGATAGGTTATGCTGGAGGATAGGATATGATAGGATAGGATAGAGGATAGGATATGATAGAGGATAGGATAGGATAGAGGATAGGATACTATGGAGGATAGGATATGATAGAGGATTGGATTGGATAGAGTATAGGATAGGATAGAGGATATTATATGATAGAGGATAGGATAGGATAGATGATAGGATAGGATAGAGGATAGGATAGGATAGAGGATAGGATAGGATAGAGAATAGGATACGATATATGATATTATAGCATAGAGGATAGGATAGGATAGAGGATTGGATAGGATACAGGAATGCATTGAGGATATGATACGATAGAGGATAGGATAGGATAGAGGATTGGATAGGATAGAGGATAGGATAGAGGATAGGATAGAGGATTGGATAGGATAGAAGATATTATAGGATAGAGGATAGGATAGGATAGATGATGGGATAGTATTGAGGATAGGATAGGGGACTGGATAGGATGGAGCATAGGATAGGATAGAGGATAGGATAGAGGATAGAATAGGATAGAATAGGATAGAGGATAGGATAGGGAAGAGGATAGGGTAGTATAGAGGATAGGATAGGATAGAGGGTTGGATAGGATAGAGGATATTATAGGATGGAGGATAGGATAGGGGATTGGATGGGATAGAGGATAGGATAGAGAATAGGATAGAGGAATGGATAGGATAGAGAATAGGATACGCTATATGATATTATAGCATAGAGGATAGGATAGGATAGAGGATTGGATAGGATACAGGAATGCATTGAGGATATGATAGGATAGAGGATAGGATAGAGTATAGGATGGAGGATAGGATAGAGGATAGGATAGAGGATATCATAGAATAGAGGATTGGATAGGATAAAGGATTGGATAGGATAGAGGATAGCATTCAGGATAGGATACGATAGAGGATATTATAGGATAGACGATTGGATAGGATAGAGGATAGGATAGGATAGAGGATTGGATAGGATAGAAGATATTATAGGATAGAGGATAGGATAGGATAGAGGATGGGATAGTATTGAGGATAGGATAGGGGACTGGATAGGATGGAGCATAGGATAGGATAGAGGATAGGATAGAGGATAGAATAGGATAGAATAGGACAGAGGATAGGATAGGAAAGAGGATAGGGTAGGATAGAGGATAGGATAGGATAGAGGATTGGATAGGATAGAGGATATTATAGGATGGAGTATAGGATAGGTTATTGGATGGGATAGAGGTTAGGATAGAGAATAGGATAGAGAATTGGATAGAATAGAGGATATTATAGGATAGAGGATAGGATAGGATAGAGGATAGGATAGGATAGATGATAGGATAGGATAGAGGATAGGATAGGATAGAGGATATTATAGGATAGACGATTGGATAGGATAGAGGATATTATAGGATGGAGGATAGGATAAGATTGAGGATAGGATAGGGGATAGGATAGGATAGAGGATGGGATAGGATAGAGGATACGATAGGATAGAGGATAGGATAGAATAGAGGATAGGATAGAGGATTGGATAGGATAGAGGGTTGGATAGGATACAGGATAGGATTGAGGACGGGATAGGATAGCGGATAGGATAGAAGATAGGATAGAGGATAGGATACGATACAGGATATTATGGGATAGAGTATAGGATAGGATAGAGGATATTATAGGATAGACGATTGGATAGGATAGAGGATAGGATAGAGGATAGTATAGAGGATAGGATAGAGGACAGGATAGAGGATTGGATAGTATAGAGGATATTATAGGATAGAGGATTAGATAGGATAGAGGATATTATATAATAGAGGATAGGATAAGATTGAGGATAGGATAGGGGATTGGATAGGATAGAGGATAGGATAGGATAGAGGATATTATAGGATAGAGGATTGGATAAGACAGAGGATTGGATCGGATACATAATAGCATTCAGGATAGGATAGGATAGAGGATATTATAGGATAGACGATTGGATAGGATAGAGGATAGGATAGGATAGAGGATAGGATGGGATAGAGGATAGGATAGGATAGAAAATAGGATACAACTGAGGATAGGATAGGATAGAGGATATTATAGGATAGAGGATAGGATAGGATAGAGGATGGGATAGGATATAGGATAGGATAGAGGATTGGATAGGATAGAGGATATTACAGAATAGAGGAATGGATAGGATAGAGAATTGGATAGAATACAGGATATTATGGGATAGAGGATTGGATAAGATAGAGGATTGGATCGGATACATAATAGCATTCAGGATAGGATAGGATAGACGATTGGATAGGATAGAGGATAGGATAGGATTGAGGATAGGATAGGATAGAGGATAAGATAGGATAGAGGATAGGATAGGCTAGAGGATAGGATAGGATAGAGGATAGGATAGGCTAGAGGATAGGATAGGATAGAGGATACGATAGGATAGAAAATAGGATACAACAGAGGATAGGATAGGATAGAGGATATTATAGGATAAAGGATAGGATAGGGTAGAGGATGGGATAGGATAGAGGATAGGATAGAGGATTGGAAAGGATAGAGGATATTATAGAATAGAGGAATGGATAGGATAGAGGATTGGATAGAATAGAGGATATTATGGGATGGAGGATTGGATAAGATAGAGGATTGGATAGGATACATAATAGCATTCAGGATAGGATAGGATAGAGGATATTATAGGATAGACGATTGGATAGGATAGAGGATAGGATAGGATTGAGGATAGGATAGGATAGAGGATAAGATAGGATAGAGGATAGGATAGGCTAGAGGATAGGATAGGATAGAGGATAGGATAGGATAGAGGATAGGATAGGATATAGGATAGGATAGGATATATGATATTATAGGATAGAGGATAGGATAGGATAGAGGATAGGATAGGATATATGATATTATAGGATAGAGGATAGGATAGGATAGAGGATAGGGTAGGATATATGATATTATAGGATAGAGGATAGGATAGGATAGAGGATAGGATAGGACAAACGGTAGTATACGATAGAGGATAGAATAGGATAGGATAGGATATAATAGGATACGGGATAGGATAGGATTCAGGAGAGGATAGGGGATTGGATAGGATAGAGGAGTGAAATTGGATAGAGGATAGGATAAGATAGGGGATAGGATAGGATTGAGGATAGGATAGGATAGATGATAGGATAGGATAGAGGATAGGATAGGATAGAGGATAGGATAGGATAGAGGATAGGATAGGATAGAGGATAGGATAGCATAGAGGATTGGATAGAATAGAGGATATTATGGGATAGAGGATTGGATAAGATAGAGGATAGGATAGAGGATAGTATAGAGGATAGGATAGAGGACAGGACAGAGGATTGGATAGTATAGAGGATATTATAGGATAGAGGATAGGATAGGATAGATGATATTATAGGATAGACGATAGGATAGTATAGAGGATAGGATAGGATAGAGGATAGGATAGGATAGAGGATACGATAGGATAGCAAATAGGATACAACACAGGATAGGATAGGATAGAGGATATTATAGGATAAAGGATAGGATAGGATAGAGGATGGGATAGGATAGAGGATAGGATAGAGGATTGGATAGGATAGAGGATATTATAGAATAGAGGAATGGATAGGATAGAGGATTGGATAGAATAGAGGATATTATGGGATAGAGGATTGGATAAGGTAGAGGATTGGATAGGATACATAATAGCATTCAGGATAGGATAGGATAGAGGATAGGATAGGATTGAGGATAGGATAGGATAGAGGATAAGATAGGATAGAGGATAGGATAGGCTAGACGATAGGATAGGATAGAGGATAGGATAGGATAGAGGATGGGATAGGATAGAGGATACAATAGGATACAGGATAGGATAGGATAGAGGATATTTTAGGGTAGAGGATAGGATAGGATAGAGGATAGGATAGCATAGAGGATAGGATAGGATTGAGGATAGGATAGGATAGGATAGAGGATAGGTTAGGATAGAGGATAGGATAGGCTAGAGGATAGGATAGGATAGAGGATAGGATAGGATAGAGGATGGGATAGGATAGAGGATACAATAGGATAGAGGATAGGAAAGGATAGAGGATAGAATAGGATTGAGGATAGGATAGGATAGAGGATAGGATATCATAGGGATACGATAGGATAGAGGATAGGATAGGATAGAGGACAGGATAGGATAGAGGATAGGATAGAGGACAGGATAGGATAGAGGATAGGATAGGATAGAAAATAGGATAGGATAGAGGATAGGATAGGATATAGGATAGGATAGGATATATGATATTATAGGATAGAGGATAGGATAGGATAGAGGATAGGGTAGGATATATGATATTATAGGATAGAGGATAGGTTAGGATAGAGGATAGGATAGGCTAGAGGATAGGATAGGATAGAGGATAGGATAGGATAGAGGATGGGATAGGATAGAGGATACAATAGGATAGAGGATAGGATAGAATAGAGGACAGGATAGGACAGAGGATATGATAGAACAGAAAATAGGATACGACAGAGGATAGGATAGGATAGAGGATAGGATAGGATAGGGGATAGGATAGGATTGAGGATAGGATAGGATAGAGGATAGGATAGGATAGAGGATAGGATAGGATAGACGATACGATAGGATAGAAAATAGGATACAACAGAGGATAGGATAGGATAGAGGATATTATAGGATAAAGGATAGGATAGGATAGAGGATAGGATAATATAGAGGATAGGATAGAGGATTGGATAGGATATAGGATATTATAGAATAGAGGAATGGATAGGATAGAGGATTGGATAGAATAGAGGATATTATGGGATAGAGGATTGGATAAGATGGAGGATTGGATAGGATACATAATAGCATTCAGGATAGGATAGGATAGAGGATATTATAGGATAGACGATTGGATAGAATAGAGGATAGGATAGGATTGAGGATAGGATAGGATAGGATAGGATAGAGGATAGGATAGGATAGAGGATAGGATAGGCTAGAGGATAGGATAGGATAGAGGATAGGATAGGATAGAGGATAGGATAGGATATAGGATAGGATAGGATATATGATATTATAGGATAGAGGATAGGATAGGATAGAGGATAGGATAGAGGATAGGATAGGATATAGGATAGGATAGGATATATGATATTATAGGATAGAGGATAGGATAGGATAGAGGATAGGATAGGATAGAGGATAGGATAGGATATATGATATTATAGGATAGAGGATAGGATAGGATAGAGGATAGGGTAGGATATATGATATTATAGGATAGAGGATAGGATAGGACAAACGGTAGTATACGATAGAGGATAGAATAGGATAGGATATAATAGGATACGGGATAGGATAGGATTCAGGATAGGATAGGGTATTGGATAGGATAGAGGAGTGAAATAGGATAGAGGATAGGATAGGATAGGGGATAGGATAGGATTGAGGATAGGATAGGACAAACGGTACTATAGGATAGAGGATAGAATAGGATAGGATAGGATAGGATACGGGATAGGATAGGATTCAGGATAGGATAGGGGATTGGATAGGATAGAGGAGTGAAATAGGATAGAGGATAGGATAGGATAGGGGATAGGATAGGATTGAGGATAGGATAGGATAGAGGATAGGATAGGATAGAGGATAGGCTAGGATAGAGGATAGGATATAATAGAGGATAGGATAGGATAGAGGATAGGATAGGATAGAGGATAGGATAGGATAGAGGATAGGGTAGGATATATGATATTATAGGATAGAGGATAGGATAGGACAGAGGATAGGATAGGACAAACGGTAGTATAGGATAGAGGATAGAATAGGATAGGATAGGATAGGATACGGGATAGGATAGGATTCAGGATAGGATAGGGGATTGGATAGGATAGAGGAGTGAAATAGGATAGAGGATAGGATAGGATAGGGGATATTATAGGATAGAGGATAGGATAGGACAAATGGTAGTATAGGATACAGGATAGAATAGGATAGGATAGGATAGGATACGGGATAGGATAGGATTCAGGACAGGATAGGGGATTGGATAGGATAGATGAGTGAAATAGGATAGAGGATAGGATAGAGGATAGGATAGGATAGAGGATAGGATAGGATAGAGGATATTATAGGATAGAGGATAGGATAGGATAGAGGATTGGATAGGATAGAGGATTGGATAGGATAGAGGATAGCATTCAGGATAGGATAGGATAGAGGATATTATAGGATAGACGATTGGATAGGATAGAGGATAGGATAGGATAGAAGATGGGATAGGATAGACGATACGATAGGATAGAGGATAGGATAGGATAGAGGATTGGATAGGATAGAGGATAGGATAGAGGATAGGATAGAGGAATGAATAGAATAGAGGATAATATAGGATAGAGGATAGGATAGGATAGAGGATAGGATAGGGGATTGGATTGGATAGGATAGAGGATATTATAGGATGGAGGATAGGATAAGATTGAGGATAGGATAGGGGATTGGATAGGATGGAGGATAGGATAGGATAGAGGATATTATAGGATAGACGATAGGTTAGGATAGAGGATAGGATAGGATAGAGGATACGATAGGATTGAGGATAGGATAGAATAGAGGATATGATAGGGCAAACGGTAGGATAGGGTAGAGGATAGGATAGGCTAGAGGATAGGATAGGACAAACGGTAGGATAGGACAAACGGCAGGATAGGATAGAGGATAGGATAGGCTATAGGATAGGATAGGATAGGGGATAGGATAGGATAGAGGACAGGATAGGATAGAGGACAGGATAGGACAGAGGATAGGATAGGATAGAGTATAGGACAGGATAGAGGATATTAGAGGATATAGGATTGGAAAGGATAGGGGATAGGATGGAGGATACAATAGGATGGAGGATAGGATACGATACAGGATAGGATAGGATAGAGGGTAGGATAGGGGATTGGATAGGATAGGATAGAGGATATTATAGGATAGAGGATTGGATAGGATAGAGGATAGGATACGATAGAGCATATTATAGGTTAGAGGATAGGATAGAATAGAGGATAGGATAGGATAGAGGATAGGATAGGATAGAGGATTGGATAGGATACAGGAATGCATTGAGGATATGATAGGATAGAGGATAGGATAGGGTATAGGATGGTGGATAGGATAGAGGATAGGATAGAGGATTGGATAGGATAGAGGATATCATAGAATAGAGGATTGGATAGGATAAAGGATTGGATAGGATAGAGGATAGCATTCAGGATAGGATAGGATAGAGGATATTATAGGATAGACGATTGGATAGGATAGATGATAGGATAGGATAGAGGATAGGATAGGATAGATGATAGGATAGGATAGAGGATAGGATAGGATAGAGGATAGGATAGGATAGAGGATTGGATAGGATAGAGGATATTATAGAATGGAGGATAGGATAAGATTGAGGATAGGATAGGGGATTGGATAGGATGGAGGATAGGATAGGATAGAGGATATTATAGGATAGACGATAGGATAGGATAGAGGGTAGGATAGGATAGAGGATACGATAGGATAGAGGATAGGATAGAATAGAGGATATGATAGGACAAACGGTAGGATAGGGTAGAGGATAGGATAGGCTAGAGGATAGGATAGGACAAACGGTAGGATAGGACAAACGGCAGGATAGGATAGAGGATAGGATAGGCTATAGGATAGGATAGGATAGGGGATAGGATAGGATAGAGGACAGGATAGGATAGAGGACAGGATAGGACAGAGGATAGGATAGGATAGAGTATAGGACAGGATAGAGGATATTAGAGGATATAGGATTGGAAAGGATAGGGGATAGGATGGAGGATACAATAGGATAGAGGATAGGATACGATACAGGATAGGATAGGATAGAGGGTAGGATAGGGGATTGGATAGGATAGGATAGAGGATATTATAGGATAGAGGATTGGATAGGATAGAGGATAGGATACGATAGAGCATATTATAGGTTAGAGGATAGGATAGAATAGAGGATAGGATAGGATAGAGGATAGGATAGGATAGAGGATTGGATAGGATACAGGAATGCATTGAGGATATGATAGGATAGAGGATAGGATAGAGTATAGGATGGTGGATAGGATACAGGATAGGATAGAGGATTGGATACGATAGAGGATATCATAGAATAGAGGATTGGATAGGATAAAGGATTGGATAGGATAGAGGATAGCATTCAGGATAGGATAGGATAGAGGATATTATAGGATAGACGATTGGATAGGATAGAGGATAGGATAGGATAGAGGATGGGATAGGATAGACGATACGATAGGATAGAGGATAGGATAGGATAGAGGATTGGATAGGATAGAGGATAGGATAGAGGATAGGATAGAGGATTGGATAGGATAGAAGATATTATAGGATAGAGGATAGGATATAATAGGGGACGGGATAGTATTGAGGATAGGATAGGGGACTGGATAGGATGGAGCATAGGAGAGGATAGAGGATAGGATAGAGGATAGAATAGGATAGAATAGGATAGAGGATAGGGTAGGAAAGAGGATAGGGTAGGATAGAGGATAGGATAGGAAAGAGGATTGGATAGGATAGAGGATATTATAGGATGGAGGATAGGATAGGGGATTGGATGGGATAGAGGATAGGATAGAGGAATGGATAGAATATAGGATATTATAGGATAGAGGATAGGATAGGATAGATGATAGGATAGGATAGAGGATAGGATAGAATAGAGGATCGGATAGGATAGAGGATTGGATAGGATAGAGGATATTATAGGATGGAGGATATGATAAGATTGAGGATAGGATAGGGGATTGGATAGGATGGAGGATAGGAATGGATAGAGGATATTATAGGATAGACGATAGGATAGGATAGAGGATAGGATAGGACAAACGGTAGGATAGGATAGAGAATAGGATAGGCTAGAGGATAGGATAGGATAGGGGATAGGATAGGATACAGGACAGGATAGGATAGAGGATAGGATAGGATAGAGAATAGGATAGGGGATTGGATTGGATAGGATATAGGATATTATAGGATGGAGGATAGGATAAGATTGAGGATAGGATAGGGGATTGGATAGGATGGAGGATAGGATAGGATAGAGGATAGGATAGAGGATTGGATAGGATAGAGGATATTTTAGGATAGAGTATAGGATAGGATAGAGGATAGGTTATGCTGGAGGATAGGATATGATAGGATAGGATAGAGGATAGGATATGATAGAGGATAGGATAGGATAGAGGATAGGATACTATGGAGGATAGGATATGATAGAGGATTGGATTGGATAGAGTATAGGATAGGATAGAGGATATTATATGATAGAGGATAGGATAGGATAGATGATAGGATAGGATAGAGGATAGGATAGGATAGAGGATAGGATAGGATAGAGAATAGGATACGATATATGATATTATAGCATAGAGGATAGGATAGGATAGAGGATTGGATAGGATACAGGAATGCATTGAGGATATGATACGATAGAGGATAGGATAGGATAGAGGATTGGATAGGATAGAGGATAGGATAGAGGATAGGATAGAGGATTGGATAGGATAGAAGATATTATAGGATAGAGGATAGGATAGGATAGATGATGGGATAGTATTGAGGATAGGATAGGGGACTGGATAGGATGGAGCATAGGATAGGATAGAGGATAGGATAGAGGATAGAATAGGATAGAATAGGATAGAGGATAGGATAGGGAAGAGGATAGGGTAGTATAGAGGATAGGATAGGATAGAGGGTTGGATAGGATAGAGGATATTATAGGATGGAGGATAGGATAGGGGATTGGATGGGATAGAGGATAGGATAGAGAATAGGATAGAGGAATGGATAGGATAGAGAATAGGATACGCTATATGATATTATAGCATAGAGGATAGGATAGGATAGAGGATTGGATAGGATACAGGAATGCATTGAGGATATGATAGGATAGAGGATAGGATAGAGTATAGGATGGAGGATAGGATAGAGGATAGGATAGAGGATATCATAGAATAGAGGATTGGATAGGATAAAGGATTGGATAGGATAGAGGATAGCATTCAGGATAGGATACGATAGAGGATATTATAGGATAGACGATTGGATAGGATAGAGGATAGGATAGGATAGAGGATTGGATAGGATAGAAGATATTATAGGATAGAGGATAGGATAGGATAGAGGATGGGATAGTATTGAGGATAGGATAGGGGACTGGATAGGATGGAGCATAGGATAGGATAGAGGATAGGATAGAGGATAGAATAGGATAGAATAGGACAGAGGATAGGATAGGAAAGAGGATAGGGTAGGATAGAGGATAGGATAGGATAGAGGATTGGATAGGATAGAGGATATTATAGGATGGAGTATAGGATAGGTTATTGGATGGGATAGAGGTTAGGATAGAGAATAGGATAGAGAATTGGATAGAATAGAGGATATTATAGGATAGAGGATAGGATAGGATAGAGGATAGGATAGGATAGATGATAGGATAGGATAGAGGATAGGATAGGATAGAGGATATTATAGGATAGACGATTGGATAGGATAGAGGATATTATAGGATGGAGGATAGGATAAGATTGAGGATAGGATAGGGGATAGGATAGGATAGAGGATGGGATAGGATAGAGGATACGATAGGATAGAGGATAGGATAGAATAGAGGATAGGATAGAGGATTGGATAGGATAGAGGGTTGGATAGGATACAGGATAGGATTGAGGACGGGATAGGATAGCGGATAGGATAGAAGATAGGATAGAGGATAGGATACGATACAGGATATTATGGGATAGAGTATAGGATAGGATAGAGGATATTATAGGATAGACGATTGGATAGGATAGAGGATAGGATAGAGGATAGTATAGAGGATAGGATAGAGGACAGGATAGAGGATTGGATAGTATAGAGGATATTATAGGATAGAGGATTAGATAGGATAGAGGATATTATAGGATAGAGGATAGGATAAGATTGAGGATAGGATAGGGGATTGGATAGGATAGAGGATAGGATAGGATAGAGGATATTATAGGATAGAGGATTGGATAAGACAGAGGATTGGATCGGATACATAATAGCATTCAGGATAGGATAGGATAGAGGATATTATAGGATAGACGATTGGATAGGATAGAGGATAGGATAGGATAGAGGATAGGATGGGATAGAGGATAGGATAGGATAGAAAATAGGATACAACTGAGGATAGGATAGGATAGAGGATATTATAGGATAGAGGATAGGATAGGATAGAGGATGGGATAGGATATAGGATAGGATAGAGGATTGGATAGGATAGAGGATATTACAGAATAGAGGAATGGATAGGATAGAGAATTGGATAGAATACAGGATATTATGGGATAGAGGATTGGATAAGATAGAGGATTGGATCGGATACATAATAGCATTCAGGATAGGATAGGATAGACGATTGGATAGGATAGAGGATAGGATAGGATTGAGGATAGGATAGGATAGAGGATAAGATAGGATAGAGGATAGGATAGGCTAGAGGATAGGATAGGATAGAGGATAGGATAGGCTAGAGGATAGGATAGGATAGAGGATACGATAGGATAGAAAATAGGATACAACAGAGGATAGGATAGGATAGAGGATATTATAGGATAAAGGATAGGATAGGGTAGAGGATGGGATAGGATAGAGGATAGGATAGAGGATTGGAAAGGATAGAGGATATTATAGAATAGAGGAATGGATAGGATAGAGGATTGGATAGAATAGAGGATATTATGGGATGGAGGATTGGATAAGATAGAGGATTGGATAGGATACATAATAGCATTCAGGATAGGATAGGATAGAGGATATTATAGGATAGACGATTGGATAGGATAGAGGATAGGATAGGATTGAGGACAGGATAGGATAGAGGATAAGATAGGATAGAGGATAGGATAGGCTAGAGGATAGGATAGGATAGAGGATAGGATAGGATAGAGGATAGGATAGGATATAGGATAGGATAGGATATATGATATTATAGGATAGAGGATAGGATAGGATAGAGGATAGGATAGGATATATGATATTATAGGATAGAGGATAGGATAGGATAGAGGATAGGGTAGGATATATGATATTATAGGATAGAGGATAGGATAGGATAGAGGATAGGATAGGACAAACGGTAGTATACGATAGAGGATAGAATAGGATAGGATAGGATATAATAGGATACGGGATAGGATAGGATTCAGGAGAGGATAGGGGATTGGATAGGATAGAGGAGTGAAATTGGATAGAGGATAGGATAAGATAGGGGATAGGATAGGATTGAGGATAGGATAGGATAGATGATAGGATAGGATAGAGGATAGGATAGGATAGAGGATAGGATAGGATAGAGGATAGGATAGGATAGAGGATAGGATAGCATAGAGGATTGGATAGAATAGAGGATATTATGGGATAGAGGATAGGATAAGATAGAGGATAGGATAGAGGATAGTATAGAGGATAGGATAGAGGACAGGACAGAGGATTGGATAGTATAGAGGATATTATAGGATAGAGGATAGGATAGGATAGATGATATTATAGGATAGACGATAGGATAGTATAGAGGATAGGATAGGATAGAGGATAGGATAGGATAGAGGATACGATAGGATAGCAAATAGGATACAACACAGGATAGGATAGGATAGAGGATATTATAGGATAAAGGATAGGATAGGATAGAGGATGGGATAGGATAGAGGATAGGATAGAGGATTGGATAGGATAGAGGATATTATAGAATAGAGGAATGGATAGGATAGAGGATTGGATAGAATAGAGGATATTATGGGATAGAGGATTGGATAAGGTAGAGGATTGGATAGGATACATAATAGCATTCAGGATAGGATAGGATAGAGGATAGGATAGGATTGAGGATAGGATAGGATAGAGGATAAGATAGGATAGAGGATAGGATAGGCTAGACGATAGGATAGGATAGAGGATAGGATAGGATAGAGGATGGGATAGGATAGAGGATACAATAGGATACAGGATAGGATAGGATAGAGGATATTTTAGGGTAGAGGATAGGATAGGATAGAGGATAGGATAGCATAGAGGATAGGATAGGATTGAGGATAGGATAGGATAGGATAGAGGATAGGTTAGGATAGAGGATAGGATAGGCTAGAGGATAGGATAGGATAGAGGATAGGATAGGATAGAGGATGGGATAGGATAGAGGATACAATAGGATAGAGGATAGGAAAGGATAGAGGATAGAATAGGATTGAGGATAGGATAGGATAGAGGATAGGATATCATAGGGATACGATAGGATAGAGGATAGGATAGGATAGAGGACAGGATAGGATAGAGGATAGGATAGAGGACAGGATAGGATAGAGGATAGGATAGGATAGAAAATAGGATAGGATAGAGGATAGGATAGGATATAGGATAGGATAGGATATATGATATTATAGGATAGAGGATAGGATAGGATAGAGGATAGGGTAGGATATATGATATTATAGGATAGAGGATAGGTTAGGATAGAGGATAGGATAGGCTAGAGGATAGGATAGGATAGAGGATAGGATAGGATAGAGGATGGGATAGGATAGAGGATACAATAGGATAGAGGATAGGATAGAATAGAGGACAGGATAGGACAGAGGATATGATAGAACAGAAAATAGGATACGACAGAGGATAGGATAGGATAGAGGATAGGATAGGATAGGGGATAGGATAGGATTGAGGATAGGATAGGATAGAGGATAGGGTAGGAAAGAGGATAGGGTAGGATAGAGGATAGGATAGGAAAGAGGATTGGATAGGATAGAGGATATTATAGGATGGAGGATAGGATAGGGGATTGGATGGGATAGAGGATAGGATAGAGGAATGGATAGAATATAGGATATTATAGGATAGAGGATAGGATAGGATAGATGATAGGATAGGATAGAGGATAGGATAGAATAGAGGATCGGATAGGATAGAGGATTGGATAGGATAGAGGATATTATAGGATGGAGGATATGATAAGATTGAGGATAGGATAGGGGATTGGATAGGATGGAGGATAGGAATGGATAGAGGATATTATAGGATAGACGATAGGATAGGATAGAGGATAGGATAGGACAAACGGTAGGATAGGATAGAGAATAGGATAGGCTAGAGGATAGGATAGGATAGGGGATAGGATAGGATACAGGACAGGATAGGATAGAGGATAGGATAGGATAGAGAATAGGATAGGGGATTGGATTGGATAGGATATAGGATATTATAGGATGGAGGATAGGATAAGATTGAGGATAGGATAGGGGATTGGATAGGATGGAGGATAGGATAGGATAGAGGATAGGATAGAGGATTGGATAGGATAGAGGATATTTTAGGATAGAGTATAGGATAGGATAGAGGATAGGTTATGCTGGAGGATAGGATATGATAGGATAGGATAGAGGATAGGATATGATAGAGGATAGGATAGGATAGAGGATAGGATACTATGGAGGATAGGATATGATAGAGGATTGGATTGGATAGAGTATAGGATAGGATAGAGGATATTATATGATAGAGGATAGGATAGGATAGATGATAGGATAGGATAGAGGATAGGATAGGATAGAGGATAGGATAGGATAGAGAATAGGATACGATATATGATATTATAGCATAGAGGATAGGATAGGATAGAGGATTGGATAGGATACAGGAATGCATTGAGGATATGATACGATAGAGGATAGGATAGGATAGAGGATTGGATAGGATAGAGGATAGGATAGAGGATAGGATAGAGGATTGGATAGGATAGAAGATATTATAGGATAGAGGATAGGATAGGATAGATGATGGGATAGTATTGAGGATAGGATAGGGGACTGGATAGGATGGAGCATAGGATAGGATAGAGGATAGGATAGAGGATAGAATAGGATAGAATAGGATAGAGGATAGGATAGGGAAGAGGATAGGGTAGTATAGAGGATAGGATAGGATAGAGGGTTGGATAGGATAGAGGATATTATAGGATGGAGGATAGGATAGGGGATTGGATGGGATAGAGGATAGGATAGAGAATAGGATAGAGGAATGGATAGGATAGAGAATAGGATACGCTATATGATATTATAGCATAGAGGATAGGATAGGATAGAGGATTGGATAGGATACAGGAATGCATTGAGGATATGATAGGATAGAGGATAGGATAGAGTATAGGATGGAGGATAGGATAGAGGATAGGATAGAGGATATCATAGAATAGAGGATTGGATAGGATAAAGGATTGGATAGGATAGAGGATAGCATTCAGGATAGGATACGATAGAGGATATTATAGGATAGACGATTGGATAGGATAGAGGATAGGATAGGATAGAGGATTGGATAGGATAGAAGATATTATAGGATAGAGGATAGGATAGGATAGAGGATGGGATAGTATTGAGGATAGGATAGGGGACTGGATAGGATGGAGCATAGGATAGGATAGAGGATAGGATAGAGGATAGAATAGGATAGAATAGGACAGAGGATAGGATAGGAAAGAGGATAGGGTAGGATAGAGGATAGGATAGGATAGAGGATTGGATAGGATAGAGGATATTATAGGATGGAGTATAGGATAGGTTATTGGATGGGATAGAGGTTAGGATAGAGAATAGGATAGAGAATTGGATAGAATAGAGGATATTATAGGATAGAGGATAGGATAGGATAGAGGATAGGATAGGATAGATGATAGGATAGGATAGAGGATAGGATAGGATAGAGGATATTATAGGATAGACGATTGGATAGGATAGAGGATATTATAGGATGGAGGATAGGATAAGATTGAGGATAGGATAGGGGATAGGATAGGATAGAGGATGGGATAGGATAGAGGATACGATAGGATAGAGGATAGGATAGAATAGAGGATAGGATAGAGGATTGGATAGGATAGAGGGTTGGATAGGATACAGGATAGGATTGAGGACGGGATAGGATAGCGGATAGGATAGAAGATAGGATAGAGGATAGGATACGATACAGGATATTATGGGATAGAGTATAGGATAGGATAGAGGATATTATAGGATAGACGATTGGATAGGATAGAGGATAGGATAGAGGATAGTATAGAGGATAGGATAGAGGACAGGATAGAGGATTGGATAGTATAGAGGATATTATAGGATAGAGGATTAGATAGGATAGAGGATATTATAGGATAGAGGATAGGATAAGATTGAGGATAGGATAGGGGATTGGATAGGATAGAGGATAGGATAGGATAGAGGATATTATAGGATAGAGGATTGGATAAGACAGAGGATTGGATCGGATACATAATAGCATTCAGGATAGGATAGGATAGAGGATATTATAGGATAGACGATTGGATAGGATAGAGGATAGGATAGGATAGAGGATAGGATGGGATAGAGGATAGGATAGGATAGAAAATAGGATACAACTGAGGATAGGATAGGATAGAGGATATTATAGGATAGAGGATAGGATAGGATAGAGGATGGGATAGGATATAGGATAGGATAGAGGATTGGATAGGATAGAGGATATTACAGAATAGAGGAATGGATAGGATAGAGAATTGGATAGAATACAGGATATTATGGGATAGAGGATTGGATAAGATAGAGGATTGGATCGGATACATAATAGCATTCAGGATAGGATAGGATAGACGATTGGATAGGATAGAGGATAGGATAGGATTGAGGATAGGATAGGATAGAGGATAAGATAGGATAGAGGATAGGATAGGCTAGAGGATAGGATAGGATAGAGGATAGGATAGGCTAGAGGATAGGATAGGATAGAGGATACGATAGGATAGAAAATAGGATACAACAGAGGATAGGATAGGATAGAGGATATTATAGGATAAAGGATAGGATAGGGTAGAGGATGGGATAGGATAGAGGATAGGATAGAGGATTGGAAAGGATAGAGGATATTATAGAATAGAGGAATGGATAGGATAGAGGATTGGATAGAATAGAGGATATTATGGGATGGAGGATTGGATAAGATAGAGGATTGGATAGGATACATAATAGCATTCAGGATAGGATAGGATAGAGGATATTATAGGATAGACGATTGGATAGGATAGAGGATAGGATAGGATTGAGGATAGGATAGGATAGAGGATAAGATAGGATAGAGGATAGGATAGGCTAGAGGATAGGATAGGATAGAGGATAGGATAGGATAGAGGATAGGATAGGATATAGGATAGGATAGGATATATGATATTATAGGATAGAGGATAGGATAGGATAGAGGATAGGATAGGATATATGATATTATAGGATAGAGGATAGGATAGGATAGAGGATAGGGTAGGATATATGATATTATAGGATAGAGGATAGGATAGGATAGAGGATAGGATAGGACAAACGGTAGTATACGATAGAGGATAGAATAGGATAGGATAGGATATAATAGGATACGGGATAGGATAGGATTCAGGAGAGGATAGGGGATTGGATAGGATAGAGGAGTGAAATTGGATAGAGGATAGGATAAGATAGGGGATAGGATAGGATTGAGGATAGGATAGGATAGATGATAGGATAGGATAGAGGATAGGATAGGATAGAGGATAGGATAGGATAGAGGATAGGATAGGATAGAGGATAGGATAGCATAGAGGATTGGATAGAATAGAGGATATTATGGGATAGAGGATAGGATAAGATAGAGGATAGGATAGAGGATAGTATAGAGGATAGGATAGAGGACAGGACAGAGGATTGGATAGTATAGAGGATATTATAGGATAGAGGATAGGATAGGATAGATGATATTATAGGATAGACGATAGGATAGTATAGAGGATAGGATAGGATAGAGGATAGGATAGGATAGAGGATACGATAGGATAGCAAATAGGATACAACACAGGATAGGATAGGATAGAGGATATTATAGGATAAAGGATAGGATAGGATAGAGGATGGGATAGGATAGAGGATAGGATAGAGGATTGGATAGGATAGAGGATATTATAGAATAGAGGAATGGATAGGATAGAGGATTGGATAGAATAGAGGATATTATGGGATAGAGGATTGGATAAGGTAGAGGATTGGATAGGATACATAATAGCATTCAGGATAGGATAGGATAGAGGATAGGATAGGATTGAGGATAGGATAGGATAGAGGATAAGATAGGATAGAGGATAGGATAGGCTAGACGATAGGATAGGATAGAGGATAGGATAGGATAGAGGATGGGATAGGATAGAGGATACAATAGGATACAGGATAGGATAGGATAGAGGATATTTTAGGGTAGAGGATAGGATAGGATAGAGGATAGGATAGCATAGAGGATAGGATAGGATTGAGGATAGGATAGGATAGGATAGAGGATAGGTTAGGATAGAGGATAGGATAGGCTAGAGGATAGGATAGGATAGAGGATAGGATAGGATAGAGGATGGGATAGGATAGAGGATACAATAGGATAGAGGATAGGAAAGGATAGAGGATAGAATAGGATTGAGGATAGGATAGGATAGAGGATAGGATATCATAGGGATACGATAGGATAGAGGATAGGATAGGATAGAGGACAGGATAGGATAGAGGATAGGATAGAGGACAGGATAGGATAGAGGATAGGATAGGATAGAAAATAGGATAGGATAGAGGATAGGATAGGATATAGGATAGGATAGGATATATGATATTATAGGATAGAGGATAGGATAGGATAGAGGATAGGGTAGGATATATGATATTATAGGATAGAGGATAGGTTAGGATAGAGGATAGGATAGGCTAGAGGATAGGATAGGATAGAGGATAGGATAGGATAGAGGATGGGATAGGATAGAGGATACAATAGGATAGAGGATAGGATAGAATAGAGGACAGGATAGGACAGAGGATATGATAGAACAGAAAATAGGATACGACAGAGGATAGGATAGGATAGAGGATAGGATAGGATAGGGGATAGGATAGGATTGAGGATAGGATAGGATAGAGGATAGGATAGGATAGAGGATAGGATAGGATAGACGATACGATAGGATAGAAAATAGGATACAACAGAGGATAGGATAGGATAGAGGATATTATAGGATAAAGGATAGGATAGGATAGAGGATAGGATAATATAGAGGATAGGATAGAGGATTGGATAGGATATAGGATATTATAGAATAGAGGAATGGATAGGATAGAGGATTGGATAGAATAGAGGATATTATGGGATAGAGGATTGGATAAGATGGAGGATTGGATAGGATACATAATAGCATTCAGGATAGGATAGGATAGAGGATATTATAGGATAGACGATTGGATAGAATAGAGGATAGGATAGGATTGAGGATAGGATAGGATAGGATAGGATAGAGGATAGGATAGGATAGAGGATAGGATAGGCTAGAGGATAGGATAGGATAGAGGATAGGATAGGATAGAGGATAGGATAGGATATAGGATAGGATAGGATATATGATATTATAGGATAGAGGATAGGATAGGATAGAGGATAGGATAGAGGATAGGATAGGATATAGGATAGGATAGGATATATGATATTATAGGATAGAGGATAGGATAGGATAGAGGATAGGATAGGATAGAGGATAGGATAGGATATATGATATTATAGGATAGAGGATAGGATAGGATAGAGGATAGGGTAGGATATATGATATTATAGGATAGAGGATAGGATAGGACAAACGGTAGTATACGATAGAGGATAGAATAGGATAGGATATAATAGGATACGGGATAGGATAGGATTCAGGATAGGATAGGGTATTGGATAGGATAGAGGAGTGAAATAGGATAGAGGATAGGATAGGATAGGGGATAGGATAGGATTGAGGATAGGATAGGACAAACGGTACTATAGGATAGAGGATAGAATAGGATAGGATAGGATAGGATACGGGATAGGATAGGATTCAGGATAGGATAGGGGATTGGATAGGATAGAGGAGTGAAATAGGATAGAGGATAGGATAGGATAGGGGATAGGATAGGATTGAGGATAGGATAGGATAGAGGATAGGATAGGATAGAGGATAGGCTAGGATAGAGGATAGGATATAATAGAGGATAGGATAGGATAGAGGATAGGATAGGATAGAGGATAGGGTAGGATATATGATATTATAGGATAGAGGATAGGATAGGACAGAGGATAGGATAGGACAAACGGTAGTATAGGATAGAGGATAGAATAGGATAGGATAGGATAGGATACGGGATAGGATAGGATTCAGGATAGGATAGGGGATTGGATAGGATAGAGGAGTGAAATAGGATAGAGGATAGGATAGGATAGGGGATATTATAGGATAGAGGATAGGATAGGACAAATGGTAGTATAGGATACAGGATAGAATAGGATAGGATAGGATAGGATACGGGATAGGATAGGATTCAGGACAGGATAGGGGATTGGATAGGATAGATGAGTGAAATAGGATAGAGGATAGGATAGAGGATAGGATAGGATAGAGGATAGGATAGGATAGAGGATATTATAGGATAGAGGATAGGATAGAGGATTGGATAGGATAGAGGATATTATAGAATAGAGGAATGGATAGGATAGAGGATGGGATAGGATAGAGGATACAATAGGATAGAGGATAGGATAGGATAGAGGATAGAATAGGATAGAGGATAGGATAGGAAAGAGGATAGGATAGTATAGAGGATAGGATAGGATAGAGGATTGGATAGGATAGAGGATTGGATAGGATACATAATAGCATTCAGGATAGGATAGGATAGAGGATATTATAGGATAGACGATTGGATAGGATAGAGGATAGGATAGGATTGAGGATAGGATAGGATAGGATAGAGGATAGGATAGGATAGAGGATAGGATAGGATAGAGGATAGGATAGAGGATAGGATAGGATAGAGGATAGGATAGGATAGAGGATAGGATATAATAGAGGATAGGATAGGATAGAGGATAGGATAGGATAGAGGATAGGGTAGGATATATGATATTATAGGATAGAGGATAGGATAGGACAGAGGATAGGATAGGACAAACGGTAGTATAGGATAGAGGATAGAATAGGATAGGATAGGATAGGATACGGGATAGGATAGGATTCAGGATAGGATAGGGGATTGGATAGGATAGAGGAGTGAAATAGGATAGAGGATAGGATAGGATAGGGGATATTATAGGATAGAGGATAGGATAGGACAAATGGTAGTATAGGATACAGGATAGAATAGGATACGATAGGATAGGATACGGGATAGGATAGGATTCAGGACAGGATAGGGGATTGGATAGGATAGATGAGTGAAATAGGATAGAGGATAGGATAGAGGATAGGATAGGATAGAGGATAGGATAGGATAGAGGATAGGATAGGATAGAGGATATTATAGGATAGAGGATAGGATAGAGGATTGGATAGGATAGAGGATATTATAGAATAGAGGAATGGATAGGATAGAGGATGGGATAGGATAGAGGATACAATAGGATAGAGGATAGGATAGGATAGAGGATAGAATAGGATAGAGGATAGGATAGGATAGAGGATTGGATAGGATAGAGGATTGGATAGGATACATAATAGCATTCAGGATAGGATAGGATAGAGGATATTATAGGATAGACGATTGGATAGGATAGAGGATAGGATAGGATTGAGGATAGGATAGGATAGGATAGAGGATAGGATAGGATAGAGGATAGGATAGGATAGAGGATAGGATAGAGGATAGGATAGGATAGAGGATAGGATAGGATAGAGGATAGGATAGGATATATGATATTATAGGATAGAGGATAGGATAGGATAGAGGATAGGGTAGGATATATGATATTATAGGATAGAGGATAGGATAGGATAGAGGATAGGATAGGACAAACGGTAGTATAGGATAGAGGATAGAATAGGAAATGATAGGATAGGATAGAGGATAGGATAGGATAGAGGATATTATAGGATAGAGGTTAGGATAGTATAGAGAATAGGATAGAGGACAGGATAGACGATTGGATAGTATAGAGGATATTTTAGTGTAGAGGATAGGATAGGATAGAGGATAGGATAGGATAGAGGATAGGATAGGATAGAGGACAGGATAGAGGATTGGATAGTATAGAGGATATTTTAGGGTAGAGGATAGGATAGGATAGAGGATAGGATAGAGGATTGGATAGGATAGAGGATATCATAGGACAGACGATTGGATAGGATAGAGGATAGGATAGGATAGAGGATAGGATAGGATAGAGGATAGGATAGGATAGAGGATAGGATAGAGGATTGGATAGGATAGAGGATATTATAGAATAGAGGAATGGATAGGATAGAGGATGGGATAGGATAGAGGATACAATAGGATAGAGGATAGGATAGGATAGAGGATAGAATAGGATAGAGGATAGGATAGGAAAGAGGATAGGATAGTATAGAGGATAGGATAGGATAGAGGATTGGATAGGATAGAGGATTGGATAGGATACATAATAGCATTCAGGATAGGATAGGATAGAGGATATTATAGGATAGACGATTGGATAGGATAGGGGATAGGATAGGATTGAGGATAGGATAGGATAGGATAGAGGATAGGATAGGATAGAGGATAGGATAGGATAGGGTATAGGATAGGATTGAGGATAGGATAGGATAGAGGATAGGATAGGATGGAGGATAGGATAGGATAGATTATAGGATAGGATAGAGGATAGGATAGGGGATTGGATAGGATACAGGATAGGATAGGATAGACGATAGGATACGGGATTGGATAGGCTAGAGGATAGGATAGGATAGAGGATATTATAGGATAGAGGTTAGGATAGTATAGGGGATGGGATAGAGGACAGGATAGACGATATTTTAGGGTAGAGGATAGGATAGGATAGAGGATAGGATAGGATAGAGGATAGGATAGGATAGAGGATAGGATAGGATAGATGATAGGATAGGATAGAGGATAGGATAGGATAGAGGATAGGATAGGATAGAGGATAGGATAGGATAGAGGATAGGATAGGATAGAGGACAGGATAGAGGATTGGATAGTATAGAGGATATTTTAGGGTAGAGGATAGGATAGGATAGAGGATAGGATAGAGGATTGGATAGGATAGAGGATATCATAGGACAGACGATTGGATAGGATAGAGGATAGGATAGGATAGAGGATAGGATAGGATAGAGGATAGGATAGGATAGAGGATAGGATAGGATAGAGGATAGGATAGAGGATTGGATAGGATAGAGGATATTATAGAATAGAGGAATGGATAGGATAGAGGATGGGATAGGATAGAGGATAGGATAGGATAGAGGATAGAATAGGATAGAGGATAGGATAGGAAAGAGGATAGGATAGTATAGAGGATAGGATAGGATAGAGGATTGGATAGGATAGAGGATTGGATAGGATACATAATAGCATTCAGGATAGCATAGGATAGAGGATATTATAGGATAGACGATTGGATAGGATAGGGGATAGGATAGGATTGAGGATAGGATAGGATAGGATAGAGGATAGGATAGGATAGAGGATAGGATAGGATAGAGGATAGGATAGGATAGAGGATAGGATAGGATATATGATATTATAGGATAGAGGATAGGATAGGATAGAGGATAGGGTAGGATATATGATATTATAGGATAGAGGATAGGATAGGACAAACGGTAGTATAGGATAGAGGATAGAATAGGAAATGATAGGATAGGATACGGGATAGGATAGGATAGAGGATAGGGTAGGATATATGATATTATAGGATAGAGGATAGGATAGGATAGAGGATAGGATAGGACAAACGGTAGTATAGGATAGAGGATAGAATAGGAAATGATAGGATAGGATACGGGATAGGATAGGATTCAGGATAGGATAGGGGATTGGATAGGATAGAGGAGTGAAATAGGATAGAGGATAGGATAGGATAGGGGATAGGATAGGATTGAGGATAGGATAGGATAGAGGATAGGATAGGATAGAGGATGGGATAGGATAGAGGATACAATAGGATAGAGGATAGGATAGGATAGAGGATAGGATAGGATAGAGGATTGAATAGGATAGAGGATAGGATAGGATAGAGGATAGAATAGGATAGAGGATAGGATAGGAAAGAGGATAGGATGGTATAGAGGATAGGATAGGATAGAGGATTGGATAGGATAGAGGATTGGATAGGATACATAATAGCATTCAGGATAGGATAGGATAGAGGATATTATAGGATAGACGATTGGATAGGATAGGGGATAGGATAGGATTGAGGATAGGATAGGATAGGATAGAGGATAGGATAGGATAGAGGATAGGATAGGATAGAGGATAGGATAGGGTAGAGGATAGGATAGGATAGAGGATAGGATAGAGGATTGGATAGGATAGTGGATATCATAGGATAGACGATTGGATAGGATAGAGGATAGGATAGGATTGAGGATAGGATAGGATAGCATAGAGGATAGGATAGGATAGAGGATACGATAGGCTAGAGGATAGGATAGGATAGAGGATAGGATAGGATAGAGGATAGGATAGGATATAGGATAGGATACGATATATGATATTATAGGATAGAGGATAGGATAGGATATATGATATTATAGGATAGAGGATAGGATAGGATAGAGGATAGGGTAGGATATATGATATTATAGGATAGAGGATAGGATAGGACAGAGGATAGGATAGGACAAACGGTAGTATAGGATAGAGGATAGAATAGGATAGGATAGGATACGGGATAGGATAGGATTCAGGATAGGATAGGGGATTGGATAGGATAGGGGATTGGATAGGATAGAGGAGTGAAATAGGATAGAGGATAGGATAGGATAGGGGATATTATAGGATAGAGGATAGGATAGGACAAATGGTAGTATAGGATACAGGATAGAATAGGATAGGATAGGATAGGATACGGGATAGGATAGGATTCAGGACAGGATAGGGGATTGGATAGGATAGATGAGTGAAATAGGATAGAGGATAGGATAGAGGATAGGATAGGATAGAGGATAGGATAGGATAGAGGATATTATAGGATAGAGGATAGGATAGAGGATTGGATAGGATAGAGGATATTATAGAATAGAGGAATGGATAGGATAGAGGATGGGATAGGATAGAGGATACAATAGGATAGAGGATAGGATAGGATAGAGGATAGAATAGGATAGAGGATAGGATAGGAAAGAGGATAGGATAGTATAGAGGATAGGATAGGATAGAGGATTGGATAGGATAGAGGATTGGATAGGATACATAATAGCATTCAGGATAGGATAGGATAGAGGATATTATAGGATAGACGATTGGATAGGATAGAGGATAGGATAGGATTGAGGATAGGATAGGATAGGATAGAGGATAGGATAGGATAGAGGATAGGATAGAGGATAGGATAGGATAGAGGATAGGATAGGATAGAGGATAGGATAGGATATATGATATTATAGGATAGAGGATAGGATAGGATAGAGGATAGGGTAGGATATATGATATTATAGGATAGAGGATAGGATAGGATAGAGGATAGGATAGGACAAACGGTAGTATAGGATAGAGGATAGAATAGGAAATGATAGGATAGGATAGAGAATAGGATAGGATAGAGGATAGGATAGGATAGAGGATATTATAGGATAGAGGTTAGGATAGTATAGAGAATAGGATAGAGGACAGGATAGACGATTGGATAGTATAGAGGATATTTTAGTGTAGAGGATAGGATAGGATAGAGGATAGGATAGGATAGAGGATAGGATAGGATAGAGGATAGGATAGGATAGAGGATAGGATAGGATAGAGGATAGGATAGGATAGAGGATAGGATAGGATAGAGGATAGGATAGGATAGAGGATAGGATAGGATAGAGGATAGGATAGGATAGAGGATAGGATAGGATAGAGGATTGGATAGGATAGAGGATATTATAGAATAGAGGAATGGATAGGATAGAGGATGGGATAGGATAGAGGATACAATAGGATAGAGGATAGGATAGGATAGAGGATAGAATAGGATAGAGGATAGGATAGGAAAGAGGATAGGATAGTATAGAGGATAGGATAGGATAGAGGATTGGATAGGATAGAGGATTGGATAGGATACATAATAGCATTCAGGATAGGATAGGATAGAGGATATTATAGGATAGACGATTGGATAGGATAGGGGATAGGATAGGATTGAGGATAGGATAGGATAGGATAGAGGATAGGATAGGATAGAGGATAGGATAGGATAGAGGATAGGATAGGATAGAGGATAGGATAGGATAGAGGATAGGATAGGATAGAGGATAGGATAGGATATATGATATTATAGGATAGAGGATAGGATAGGATAGAGGATAGGGTAGGATATATGATATTATAGGATAGAGGATAGGATAGGATAGAGGATAGGATAGGACAAACGGTAGTATAGGATAGAGGATAGAATAGGAAATGATAGGATAGGATACGGGATAGGATAGGATTCAGGATAGGATAGGGGATTGGATAGGATAGATGAGTGAAATAGGATAGAGGATAGGATAGGATAGGGTATAGGATAGGATTGAGGATAGGATAGGATAGAGGATAGGATAGGATAGAGGATAGGATAGGATAGAGGATAGGATAGGATAGAGGATAGGATAGGATAGATTATAGGATAGGATAGAGGATAGGATAGGGGATTGGATAGGATACAGGATAGGATAGGATAGACGATAGGATACGGGATTGGATAGGATAGAGGATAGGATAGGATAGAGGATATTATAGGATAGAGGTTAGGATAGTATAGGGGATGGGATAGAGGACAGGATAGAGGATATTTTAGGGTAGAGGATAGGATAGGATAGAGGATAGGATAGGATAGAGGATAGGATAGGATAGAGGATAGGATAGGATAGAGGATAGGATAGGATAGGATAGAGGATAGGATAGGATAGAGGATAGGATAGGATAGAGGATAGGATAGGATAGAGGATAGGATAGGATATATGATATTATAGGATAGAGGATAGGATAGGATAGAGGATAGGGTAGGATATATGATATTATAGGATAGAGGATAGGATAGGATAGAGGATAGGATAGGACAAACGGTAGTATAGGATAGAGGATAGAATAGGAAATGATAGGATAGGATACGGGATAGGATAGGATTCAGGATAGGATAGGGGATTGGATAGGATAGATGAGTGAAATAGGATAGAGGATAGGATAGGATAGGGTATAGGATAGGATTGAGGATAGGATAGGATAGAGGATAGGATAGGATAGAGGATAGGATAGGATAGAGGATAGGATAGGATAGAGGATAGGATAGGATAGATTATAGGATAGGATAGAGGATAGGATAGGGGATTGGATAGGATACAGGATAGGATAGGATAGACGATAGGATACGGGATTGGATAGGATAGAGGATAGGATAGGATAGAGGATATTATAGGATAGAGGTTAGGATAGTATAGGGGATGGGATAGAGGACAGGATAGAGGATATTTTAGGGTAGAGGATAGGATAGGATAGAGGATAGGATAGGATAGAGGATAGGATAGGATAGAGGATAGGATAGGATAGATGATAGGATAGGATAGAGGATAGGATAGGATAGAGGATAGGATAGGATAGAGGATAGGATAGGATAGAGGATAGGATAGGATAGAGGACAGGATAGAGGATTGGATAGTATAGAGGATATTTTAGGGTAGAGGATAGGATAGGATAGAGGATAGGATAGAGGATTGGATAGGATAGAGGATATCATAGGACAGACGATTGGATAGGATAGAGGATAGGATAGGATAGAGGATAGGATAGGATAGAGGATAGGATAGGATAGAGGATAGGATAGGATAGAGGATAGGATAGAGGATTGGATAGGATAGAGGATATTATAGAATAGAGGAATGGATAGGATAGAGGATGGGATAGGATAGAGGATACAATAGGATAGAGGATAGGATAGGATAGAGGATAGAATAGGATAGAGGATAGGATAGGAAAGAGGATAGGATAGTATAGAGGATAGGATAGGATAGAGGATTGGATAGGATAGAGGATTGGATAGGATACATAATAGCATTCAGGATAGGATAGGATAGAGGATATTATAGGATAGACGATTGGATAGGATAGGGGATAGGATAGGATTGAGGATAGGATAGGATAGGATAGAGGATAGGATAGGATAGAGGATAGGATAGGATAGAGGATAGGATAGGATAGGGTATAGGATAGGATTGAGGATAGGATAGGATAGAGGATAGGATAGGATGGAGGATAGGATAGGATAGATTATAGGATAGGATAGAGGATAGGATAGGGGATTGGATAGGATACAGGATAGGATAGGATAGACGATAGGATACGGGATTGGATAGGCTAGAGGATAGGATAGGATAGAGGATATTATAGGATAGAGGTTAGGATAGTATAGGGGATGGGATAGAGGACAGGATAGACGATATTTTAGGGTAGAGGATAGGATAGGATAGAGGATAGGATAGGATAGAGGATAGGATAGGATAGAGGATAGGATAGGATAGATGATAGGATAGGATAGAGGATAGGATAGGATAGAGGATAGGATAGGATAGAGGATAGGATAGGATAGAGGATAGGATAGGATAGAGGACAGGATAGAGGATTGGATAGTATAGAGGATATTTTAGGGTAGAGGATAGGATAGGATAGAGGATAGGATAGAGGATTGGATAGGATAGAGGATATCATAGGACAGACGATTGGATAGGATAGAGGATAGGATAGGATAGAGGATAGGATAGGATAGAGGATAGGATAGGATAGAGGATAGGATAGAGGATTGGATAGGATAGAGGATATTATAGAATAGAGGAATGGATAGGATAGAGGATGGGATAGGATAGAGGATACAATAGGATAGAGGATAGGATAGGATAGAGGATAGAATAGGATAGAGGATAGGATAGGAAAGAGGATAGGATAGTATAGAGGATAGGATAGGATAGAGGATTGGATAGGATAGAGGATTGGATAGGATACATAATAGCATTCAGGATAGGATAGGATAGAGGATATTATAGGATAGACGATTGGATAGGATAGGGGATAGGATAGGATTGAGGATAGGATAGGATAGGATAGAGGATAGGATAGGATAGAGGATAGGATAGGATAGAGGATAGGATAGGATAGAGGATAGGATAGGATAGAGGATAGGATAGGATATATGATATTATAGGATAGAGGATAGGATAGGATAGAGGATAGGGTAGGATATATGATATTATAGGATAGAGGATAGGATAGGATAGAGGATAGGATAGGACAAACGGTAGTATAGGATAGAGGATAGAATAGGAAATGATAGGATAGGATACGGGATAGGATAGGATAGAGGATAGGGTAGGATATATGATATTATAGGATAGAGGATAGGATAGGATAGAGGATAGGATAGGACAAACGGTAGTATAGGATAGAGGATAGAATAGGAAATGATAGGATAGGATACGGGATAGGATAGGATTCAGGATAGGATAGGGGATTGGATAGGATAGAGGAGTGAAATAGGATAGAGGATAGGATAGGATAGGGGATAGGATAGGATAGAGGATGGGATAGGATAGAGGATACAATAGGATAGAGGATAGGATAGGATAGAGGATAGGATAGGATAGAGGATTGAATAATATAGAGGATAGGATAGGATAGAGGATAGAATAGGATAGAGGATAGGATAGGAAAGAGGATAGGATAGTATAGAGGATAGGATAGGATAGAGGATTGGATAGGATAGAGGATTGGATAGGATACATAATAGCATTCAGGATAGGATAGGATAGAGGATATTATAGGATAGACGATTGGATAGGATAGGGGATAGGATAGGATTGAGGATAGGATAGGATAGGATAGAGGATAGGATAGGATAGAGGATAGGATAGGATAGAGGATAGGATAGGGTAGAGGATAGGATAGGATAGAGGATAGGATAGAGGATTGGATAGGATAGTGGATATCATAGGATAGACGATTGGATAGGATAGAGGATAGGATAGGATTGAGGATAGGATAGGATAGCATAGAGGATAGGATAGGATAGAGGATACGATAGGCTAGAGGATAGGATAGGATAGAGGATAGGATAGGATAGAGGATAGGATAGGATATAGGATAGGATACGATATATGATATTATAGGATAGAGGATAGGATAGGATATATGATATTATAGGATAGAGGATAGGATAGGATAGAGGATAGGGTAGGATATATGATATTATAGGATAGAGGATAGGATAGGACAGAGGATAGGATAGGACAAACGGTAGTATAGGATAGAGGATAGAATAGGATAGAATAGGATAGGATACGGGATAGTATGGGATTCAGGATAGGATAGGGGATTGGATAGGATAAAGGAGTGAAATAGGATAGAGGATAGGATAGGATAGGGGATAGGATAGGATTGAGGATAGGATAGGATAGAGGATAGGATAGGATAGAGGATAGGATAGGATAGAGGATAGGATATAATAGAGGATAGGATAGGATAGAGGATAGGATAGAATAGAGGATAGGATAGGAAAGAGGATAGGATAGTATAGAGGATAGGCTAGGATAGAGAATTGGATAGGATAGAGGATATTATAGGATAGAGGATAGGATAGGACAAACGGTAGTATAGGATACAGGATAGAATAGGATAGGATAGGATAGGATACGGGATAGGATAGGATTCAGGATAGGATAGGGGATTGGATAGGATAGATGAGTGAAATAGGATAGAGGATAGGATAGGATAGGGTATAGGATAGGATTGAGGATAGGATAGGATAGAGGATAGGATAGGATAGAGGATAGGATAGGATAGAGGATAGGATAGGATAGATTATAGGATAGGATAGAGGATAGGATAGGGGATTGGATAGGATACAGGATAGGATAGGATAGACGATAGGATACGGGATTGGATAGGATAGAGGATGGGATAGGATAGAGGATAGGATAGGATAGAGGATAGGATAGGATAGAGGATTGAATAGGATAGACGATATTATAAGATACAGGATAGGATAGGATAGGGGATAGGATAGGATTGAGGATAGGATAGGATAGAGGATAGGATAGGATAGAGGATAGGATAGGATAGAGGATAGGATAGGATAGAGGACAGGATAGAGGATTGGATAGTATAGAGGATATTTTAGGGTAGAGGATAGGATAGGATAGAGGATAGGATAGAGGATTGGATAGGATAGAGGATATCATAGGATAGACGATTGGATAGGATAGAGGATAGGATAGGATTGAGGATAGGATAGGATAGCATAGAGGATAGGATAGGATAGAGGATAGGATAGGCTAGAGGATAGGATAGGATAGAGGATAGGATAGGATAGAGGATAGGATAGGATATAGGATAGGATAGGATATATGATATTATAGGATAGAGGATAGGATAGGTTATATGATATTATAGGATAGAGGATAGGATAGGATAGAGGATAGGGTAGGATATATGATATTATAGGATAAAGGATAGGATAGGACAGAGGATAGGATAGGACAAACGGTAGTATAGGATAGAGGATAGAATAGGATAGGATAGGATAGGATACGGGATAGTATAGGATTCAGGATAGGATAGGGGATTGGATAGGATAAAGGAGTGAAATAGGATAGAAGATAGGATAGGATAGGGGATAGGATAGGATTGAGGATAGGATAGGATAGAGGATAGGATAGGATAGAGGATAGGATAGGATAGAGGATAGGATATAATAGAGGATAGGATAGGATAGAGGATAGGATAGGATAGAGGATAGGACAGGAAAGAGGATAGGATAGTATAGAGGATAGGCTAGGATAGAGGATTGGATAGGATAGAGGATATTATAGGATAGAGGATAGGATAGGACAAACGGTAGTATAGGATACAGGATAGAATAGGATAGGATAGGATAGGATACGGGATAGGATAGGATTCAGGATAGGATAGGGGATTGGATAGGATAGATGAGTGAAATAGGATAGAGGATAGGATAGGATAGGGTATAGGATAGGATTGAGGATAGGATAGGATAGAGGATAGGATAGGATAGAGGACAGGATAGAGGATTGGATAGTATAGAGGATATTTTAGGGTAGAGGATAGGATAGGATAGAGGATAGGATAGGATAGAGGATAGGATAGGATAGAGGATAGGATAGAGGATACAATAGGATAGGATAGAGGATAGAATAGGATAGAGGATAGGATAGGAAAGAGGATAGGATAGTATAGAGGATAGGATAGGATAGAGGATTGGATAGGATAGAGGAATGGATAGGACACATAATAGCATTCAGGATAGGATAGGATAGAGGATATTATAGGATAGACGATTGGATAGGATAGAGGATAGGATAGGATTGAGGATAGGATAGGATAGGATAGAGGATAGGATAGGATAGATGATAGGATAGGATAAATGATATTATAGGATAGAGGATAGGATAGGATATATGATATTATAGGATAGAGGATAGGATAGGATAGAGGATAGGGTAGGATATATGATATTATAGGATAGAGGATAGGATAGGACAAACGGTAGTATAAGATAGAGGATAGAATGGGAAATGATAGGATAGGATACGGGATAGGATATGATTCAGGATAGGATAGGGGATTGGATAGGATAGAGGAGTGAAATAGGATAGAGGATAGGATAGGATAGGGGATAGGATAGGATTGAGGATAGGATAGGATAGAGGATAGGATAGGATAGAGGATAGGATAGGATAGAGGATAGGACAAGATTGAGGATAGGATAAGGGATTGGATAGGATAGAGGATAGGATAGGATAGAGGATATTATAGGATAGAGGATAGGATAGGATAGAGGATGGGATAGGATAGAGGATACAATAGGATAGAGGATAGGATAGGATAGAGGATAGGATAGGATAGAGGATTGAATAGGATAGACGATATTATAGGATACAGGATAGGATAGGATAGGGGATAGGATAGGATTGAGGATAGGATAGGATAGAGGATAGGATAGGATAGAGGATAGTATAGGATATAGGATAGGATAGGATATATGATATTATAGGATAGAGGATAGGATAGGATATATGATATAGGATAGAGGATAGGATAGGATAGATGATAGGGTAGGATATATGATATTATAGGATAGAGGATAGGATAGGACAGAGGATAGGATAGGACAAACGGTAGTATAGGATAGAGGATAGAATAGGATAGGATAGGATATGATACGGGATAGGATAGGAAAGAGGATAGGATAGTATAGAGGATAGGCTAGGATAGAGGATTGGATAGGATAGAGGATATTATAGGATAGAGGATAGGATAGGACAAACGGTAGTACAGGATACAGGATAGAATAGGATAGGATAGGATAGGATACGGGATAGGATAGGATTCAGGATAGGATAGGGGATTGGATAGGATAGATGAGTGAAATAGGATAGAGGATAGGATAGGATAGGGTATAGGATAGGATTGAGGATAGGATAGGATAGAGGATAGGATAGGATAGAGGATAGGATAGGATAGATTATAGGATAGGATAGAGGATAGGATAGGGGATTGGATAGGATACAGGATAGGATAGGATAGACGATAGGATACGGGATTGGATAGGATAGAGGATAGGATAGGATAGAGGATATTATAGGATAGAGGTTAGGATAGTATAGGGGATGGGATAGAGGACAGGATAGAGGATATTTTAGGGTAGAGGATAGGATAGGATAGAGGATAGGATATAATAGAGGATAGGATAGGATAGAGGATAGGATAGGATAGAGGATAGGGTAGGATATATGATATTATAGGATAGAGGATAGGATAGGACAGAGGATAGGATAGGACAAACGGTAGTATAGGATAGAGGATAGAATAGGATAGGATAGGATAGGATACGGGATAGTATAGGATTCAGGATAGGATAGGGGATTGGATAGGATAAAGGAGTGAAATAGGATAGAGGATAGGATAGGATAGGGGATAGGATAGGATTGAGGATAGGATAGGATAGAGGATAGGATAGGATAGAGGATAGGATAGGATAGAGCATAGGATATAATAGAGGATAGGATAGGATAGAGGATAGGATAGGATAGAGGATAGGACAGGAAAGAGGATAGGATAGTATAGAGGATAGGCTAGGATAGAGGATTGGATAGGATAGAGGATATTATAGGATAGAGGATAGGATAGGACAAACGGTAGTATAGGATACAGGATAGAATATGATAGGATAGGATAGGATACGGGATAGGATAGGATTCAGGATAGGATAGGGGATTGGATAGGATAGATGAGTGAAATAGGATAGAGGATAGGATAGGATAGGGTATAGGATAGGATTGAGGATACGATAGGATAGAGGATAGGATAGGATAGAGGACAGGATAGAGGATTGGATAGTATAGAGTATATTTTAGGGTAGAGGATAGGATAGGATAGAGGATAGGATAGGATAGAGGATAGGATAGGATAGAGGATAGGATAGGATAGAGGATAGGATAGAGGATACAATAGGATAGGATAGAGGATAGAATAGGATAGAGGATAGGATAGGAAAGAGGATAGGATAGTATAGAGGATAGGATAGGATAGAGGATTGGATAGGATAGAGGAATGGATAGGACACATAATAGCATTCAGGATAGGATAGGATAGAGGATATTATAGGATAGACGATTGGATAGGATAGAGGATAGGATAGGATTGAGGATAGGATAGGATAGGATAGAGGATAGGATAGGATAGAGGATAGGATAGGATAAATGATATTATAGGATAGAGGATAGGATAGGATATATGATATTATAGGATAGAGGATAGGATAGGATAGAGGATAGGGTAGGATATATGATATTATAGGATAGAGGATAGGATAGGACAAACGGTAGTATAAGATAGAGGATAGAATGGGAAATGATAGGATAGGATACGGGATAGGATATGATTCAGGATAGGATAGGGGATTGGATAGGATAGAGGAGTGAAATAGGATAGAGGATAGGATAGGATAGGGGATAGGATAGGATTGAGGATAGGATAGGATAGAGGATAGGATAGGATAGAGGATAGGATAGGATAGAGGATAGGACAAGATTGAGGATAGGATAAGGGATTGGATAGGATAGAGGATAGGATAGGATAGAGGATATTATAGGATAGAGGATAGGATAGGATAGAGGATGGGATAGGATAGAGGATACAATAGGATAGAGGATAGGATAGGATAGAGGATAGGATAGGATAGAGGATTGAATAGGATAGACGATATTATAGGATACAGGATAGGATAGGATAGGGGATAGGATAGGATTGAGGATAGGATAGGATAGAGGATAGGATAGGATAGAGGATAGTATAGGATATAGGATAGGATAGGATATATGATATTATAGGATAGAGGATAGGATAGGATATATGATATAGGATAGAGGATAGGATAGGATAGAGGATAGGGTAGGATATATGATATTATAGGATAGAGGATAGGATAGGACAGAGGATAGGATAGGACAAACGGTAGTATAGGATAGAGGATAGAATAGGATAGGATAGGATAGGATACGGGATAGGATAGGAAAGAGGATAGGATAGTATAGAGGATAGGCTAGGATAGAGGATTGGATAGGATAGAGGATATTATAGGATAGAGGATAGGATAGGACAAACGGTAGTACAGGATACAGGATAGAATAGGATAGGATAGGATAGGATACGGGATAGGATAGGATTCAGGATAGGATAGGGGATTGGATAGGATAGATGAGTGAAATAGGATAGAGGATAGGATAGGATAGGGTATAGGATAGGATTGAGGATAGGATAGGATAGAGGATAGGATAGGATAGAGGATAGGATAGGATAGATTATAGGATAGGATAGAGGATAGGATAGGGGATTGGATAGGATACAGGATAGGATAGGATAGACGAAAGGATACGGGATTGGATAGGATAGAGGATAGGATAGGATAGAGGATATTATAGGATAGAGGTTAGGATAGTATAGGGGATGGGATAGAGGACAGGATAGAGGATATTTTAGGGTAGAGGATAGGATAGGATAGAGGATAGGATAGGATAGAGGATAGGATAGGATAGAGGATAGGATAGGATAGATGATAGGATAGGATAGAGGATAGGATAGGATAGAGGATAGGATAGAGGATTGGATAGGATAGAGGATATTATAGAATAGAGGAATGGATAGGATAGAGGATGGGATAGGATAGAGGATACAATAGGATAGAGGATAGGATAGGATAGAGGATAGAATAGGATAGAGGATAGGATAGGAAAGAGGATAGGATAGTATAGAGGATAGGATAGGATAGAGGATTGGATAGGATAGAGGATTGGATAGGATACATAATAGCATTCAGGATAGGATAGGATAGAGGATATTATAGGATAGACGATTCGATAGGATAGAGGATAGGATAGGATTGAGGATAGGATAGTATAGGATAGAGGATAGGATAGGATAGAGGATAGGATAGGATAGAGGATAGGATAGGATAGAGGATAGGATAGGATAGAGGATAGGATAGGATAGAGGATAGGATAGGATAGAGGATAGGATAGGATAGAGGATAGGATAGGTTATATGATATTATGGGATAGAGGATAGGATAGGATAGAGGATAGGGTAGGATATATGATATTATAGGATAGAGGATAGGATAGGATAGAGGATAGGATAGGACAAACGGTAGTATAGGATAGAGGATAGAATAGGAAATGATAGGATAGGATACGGGATAGGATAGGATAGAGGATAGGGTAGGATAAATGATATTATAGGATAGAGGATAGGATAGGATAGAGGATAGGATAGGACAAACGGTAGTATAGGATAGAGGATAGAAGAGGAAATGATAGGATAGGATACGGGATAGGATAGGATTCAGGATAGGATAGGGGATTGGATGGGATAGAGGAGTGAAATAGGATAGAGGATAGGATAGGATAGGGGATAGGATAGGATTGAGGATAGGATAGGATAGAGGATAGGATAGGATAGAGGATAGGATAGGATAGAGGATAGGACAAGATTGAGGATAGGATAAGGGATTGGATAGGATAGAGGATAGGATAGGATAGAGGATATTATAGGATAGAGGATAGGATAGGATAGAGGATGGGATAGGATAGAGGATACAATAGGATAGAGGATAGGATAGGATTGAGGATAGGATAGGATAGCATAGAGGATAGGATAGGATAGAGGATAGGATAGGCTAGAGGATAGGATAGGATAGAGGATAGGATAGGATAGAGGATAGGATAGGATATAGGATAGGATAGGATATATGATATTATAGGATAGAGGATAGGATAGGATATATGATATTATAGGATAGAGGATAGGATAGGATAGAGGATAGGGTAGGATATATGATATTATAGGATAGAGGATAGGATAGGATAGAGGATAGGATAGGATAGAGGATAGGATAGAGGATTGGATAGGATAGAGGATATTATAGAATAGAGGAATGGATAGGATAGAGGATGGGATAGGATAGAGGATACAATATGATAGAGGATAGGATAGGATAGAGGATAGAATAGGATAGAGGATAGGATAGGAAAGAGGATAGGATAGTATAGAGGATAGGATAGGATAGAGGATTGGATAGGATAGAGGATTGGATAGGATACATAATAGCATTCAGGATAGGATAGGATAGAGGATATTATAGGATAGACGATTCGATAGGATAGAGGATAGGATAGGATTGAGGATAGGATAGTATAGGATAGAGGATAGGATAGGATAGAGGATAGGATAGGATAGAGGATAGGATAGGATAGAGGATAGGATAGGATAGAGGATAGGATAGGATATATGATATTATAGGATAGAGGATAGGATAGGATAGGGGATAGGATAGGATTGAGGATAGGATAGGATAGAGGATAGGATAGGATAGAGGATAGGATAGAGGATTGGATAGGATAGAAGATATCATAGGATAGACGATTGGATAGGATACAGGATAGGATAGGATTGAGGATAGGATAGGATAGCATAGAGGATAGGATAGGATAGAGGATAGGATAGGCTAGAGGATAGGATAGGATAGAGGATAGGATAGGATAGAGGATAGGATAGGATATAGGATAGGATAGGATATATGATATTATAGGATAGAGGATAGGATAGGATATATGATATTATAGGATAGAGGATAGGATAGGATAGAGGATAGGGTAGGATATATGATATTATAGGATAGAGGATAGGATAGGACAGAGGATAGGATAGGACAAACGGTAGTATAGGATAGAGGATAGAATAGGATAGGATAGGATAGGATACGGGATAGGATAGGATTCAGGATATGATAGGGGATTGGATAGGATAGAGGAGTGAAATAGGATAGAGCATAGGATAGGATAGGGGATAGGATAGGATTGAGGATAGGATAGGATAGGATAGAGGATAGGATAGGATAGATGATAGGATAGGATAGAGGATAGGATAGTATAGAGGATAGGCTAGGATAGAGGATTGGGTAGGATAGAGGATATTATAGGATAGAGGATGGGATAGGAAAGAGGATAGGATAGTATAGAGGATAGGCTAGGATAGAGGATTGGATAGGATAGAGGATATTATAGGATAGAGGTTAGGATAGTATAGAGGATAGGATAGAGGACAGGATAGAGGATATTTTAGGGTAGAGGATAGGATAGGATAGAGGAAAGGATAGGATAGAGGATAGGATAGGATAGAGGATAGGATAGGATAGAGGATAGGATAGGATAGATGATAGGATAGGATAGAGGATAGGATAGGATAGAGGATAGGATAGGATAGAGGATAGGATAGAGGATTGGATAGGATAGAGGATATTATAGAATAGAGGAATGGATAGGATAGAGGATGGGATAGGATAGAGGATACAATATGATAGAGGATAGGATAGGATAGAGGATAGAATAGGATAGAGGATAGGATAGGAAAGAGGATAGGATAGTATAGAGGATAGGATAGGATAGAGGATTGGATAGGATAGAGGATTGCATAGGATACATAATAGCATTCAGGATAGGATAGGATAGAGGATATTATAGGATAGACGATTCGATAGGATAGAGGATAGGATAGGATTGAGGATAGGATAGTATAGGATAGAGGATAGGATAGGATAGAGGATAGGATAGGATAGAGGATAGGATAGGATAGAGGATAGGATAGGATAGAGGATAGGATAGGATAGAGGATAGGATAGGATAGAGGATAGGATAGGATAGAGGATAGGATAGGATAGAGGATAGGATAGGATAGAGGATAGGATAGGATAGAGGATAGGATAGGTTATATGATATTATAGGATAGAGGATAGGATAGGATAGAGGATAGGGTAGGATATATGATATTATAGGATAGAGGATAGGATAGGATAGAGGATAGGATAGGACAAACGGTAGTATAGGATAGAGGATAGAATAGGAAATGATAGGATAGGATACGGGATAGGATAGGATAGAGGATAGGGTAGGATATATGATATTATAGGATAGAGAATAGGATAGGATAGAGGATAGGATAGGACAAACGGTAGTATAGGATAGAGGATAGAAGAGGAAATGATAGGATAGGATACGGGATAGGATAGGATTCAGGATAGGATAGGGGATTGGATGGGATAGAGGAGTGAAATAGGATAGAGGATAGGATAGGATAGGGGATAGGATAGGATTGAGGATAGGATAGGATAGAGGATAGGATAGGATAGAGGATAGGATAGGATAGAGGATAGGACAAGATTGAGGATAGGATAAGGGATTGGATAGGATAGAGGGTAGGATAGGATAGAGGATATTATAGGATAGAGGATAGGATAGGATAGAGGATGGGATAGGATAGAGGATACAATAGGATAGAGGATAGGATTTGAGAGAGGATAGGATAGGATAGAGGATAGGATAGGATAGAGGATAGGATAGGATAGAGGATAGGATAGGATAGAGGATAGGATAGGATAGAGGATAGGATAGGATATATGATATTATAGGATAGAGGATAGGATAGGATAGGGGATAGGATAGGTTTGAGGATAGGATAGGATAGAGGATAGGATAGGATAGAGGATAGGATAGAGGATTGGATAGGATAGAAGATATCATAGGATAGACGATTGGATAGGATACAGGATAGGATAGGATTGAGGATAGGATAGGATAGCATAGAGGATAGGATAGGATAGAGGATAGGATAGGCTAGAGGATAGGATAGGATAGAGGATAGGATAGGATAGAGGATAGGATAGGATATAGGATAGGATAGGATATATGATATTATAGGATAGAGGATAGGATAGGATATATGATATTATAGGATAGAGGATAGGATAGGATAGAGGATAGGGTAGGATATATGATATTATAGGATAGAGGATAGGATAGGACAGAGGATAGGATAGGACAAACGGTAGTATAGGATAGAGGATAGAATAGGATAGGATAGGATAGGATACGGGATAGGATAGGATTCAGGATATGATAGGGGATTGGATAGGATAGAGGAGTGAAATAGGATAGAGGATAGGATAGGATAGGGGATAGGATAGGATTGAGGATAGGATAGGATAGAGGATAGGATAGGATAGATGATAGGATAGGATAGAGGATAGGATAGTATAGAGGATAGGCTAGGATAGAGGATTGGGTAGGATAGAGGATATTATAGGATAGAGGATGGGATAGGAAAGAGGATAGGATAGTATAGAGGATAGGCTAGCATAGAGGATTGGATAGGATAGAGGATATTATAGGATAGAGGATAGGATAGGAAAGAGGATAGGATAGTATAGAGGATAGGGTAGGATAGAGGATTGGATAGGATAGAGGATATTATAGGATAGAGGATAGGATAGGACAAACGGTAGTATAGGATACAGGATAGAATAGGATAGGATAGGGGATAGGATAGGATTGAGGATAGGATAGGATAGGATAGAGGATAGGATAGGATAGATGATAGGATAGGATAGAGGATAGGATAGTATAGAGGATAGGCTAGGATAGAGGATTGGGTAGGATAGAGGATATTATAGGATAGAGGATGGGATAGGAAAGAGGATAGGATAGTATAGAGGATAGGCTAGGATAGAGGATTGGATAGGATAGAGGATATTATAGGATAGAGGTTAGGATAGTATAGAGGATAGGATAGAGGACAGGATAGAGGATATTTTAGGGTAGAGGATAGGATAGGATAGAGGAAAGGATAGGATAGAGGATAGGATAGGATAGAGGATAGGATAGGATAGAGGATAGGATAGGATAGATGATAGGATAGGATAGAGGATAGGATAGGATAGAGGATAGGATAGGATAGAGGATAGGATAGAGGATTGGATAGGATAGAGGATATTATAGAATAGAGGAATGGATAGGATAGAGGATGGGATAGGATAGAGGATACAATATGATAGAGGATAGGATAGGATAGAGGATAGAATAGGATAGAGGATAGGATAGGAAAGAGGATAGGATAGTATAGAGGATAGGATAGGATAGAGGATTGGATAGGATAGAGGATTGCATAGGATACATAATAGCATTCAGGATAGGATAGGATAGAGGATATTATAGGATAGACGATTCGATAGGATAGAGGATAGGATAGGATTGAGGATAGGATAGTATAGGATAGAGGATAGGATAGGATAGAGGATAGGATAGGATAGAGGATAGGATAGGATAGAGGATAGGATAGGATAGAGGATAGGATAGGATAGAGGATAGGATAGGATAGAGGATAGGATAGGATAGAGGATAGGATAGGTTATATGATATTATAGGATAGAGGATAGGATAGGATAGAGGATAGGGTAGGATATATGATATTATAGGATAGAGGATAGGATAGGATAGAGGATAGGATAGGACAAACGGTAGTATAGGATAGAGGATAGAATAGGAAATGATAGGATAGGATACGGGATAGGATAGGATAGAGGATAGGGTAGGATATATGATATTATAGGATAGAGAATAGGATAGGATAGAGGATAGGATAGGACAAACGGTAGTATAGGATAGAGGATAGAAGAGGAAATGATAGGATAGGATACGGGATAGGATAGGATTCAGGATAGGATAGGGGATTGGATGGGATAGAGGAGTGAAATAGGATAGAGGATAGGATAGGATAGGGGATAGGATAGGATTGAGGATAGGATAGGATAGAGGATAGGATAGGATAGAGGATAGGATAGGATAGAGGATAGGACAAGATTGAGGATAGGATAAGGGATTGGATAGGATAGAGGGTAGGATAGGATAGAGGATATTATAGGATAGAGGATAGGATAGGATAGAGGATGGGATAGGATAGAGGATACAATAGGATAGAAGATAGGATTTGAGAGAGGATAGGATAGGATAGAGGATAGGATAGGATAGAGGATAGGATAGGATAGAGGATAGGATAGGATATAGGATAGGATAGGATATATGATATTATAGGATAGAGGATAGGATAGGATATATGATATTATAGGATAGAGGATAGGATAGGATAGAGGATAGGGTAGGATATATGATATTATAGGATAGAGGATAGGATAGGACAGAGGATAGGATAGGACAAACGGTAGTATAGGATAGAGGATAGAATAGGATAGGATAGGATAGGATACGGGATAGGATAGGATTCAGGATATGATAGGGGATTGGATAGGATAGAGGAGTGAAATAGGATAGAGGATAGGATAGGATAGGGGATAGGATAGGATTGAGGATAGGATAGGATAGAGGATAGGATAGGATAGATGATAGGATAGGATAGAGGATAGGATAGTATAGAGGATAGGCTAGGATAGAGGATTGGGTAGGATAGAGGATATTATAGGATAGAGGATGGGATAGGAAAGAGGATAGGATAGTATAGAGGATAGGCTAGCATAGAGGATTGGATAGGATAGAGGATATTATAGGATAGAGGATAGGATAGAAAGAGGATAGGATAGTATAGAGGATAGGGTAGGATAGAGGATTGGATAGGATAGAGGATATTATAGGATAGAGGATAGGATAGGACAAACGGTAGTATAGGATACAGGATAGAATAGGATAGGATAGGATAGGATACGGGATAGGATAGGATTCAGGATAGGATAGGGGATTGGATAGGATAGAGGAGTGAAATAGGATAGAGGATAGGATAGGATAGGGGATAGGATAGGATTGAGGATAGGATAGGATAGAGGATAGGATAGGATAGAGGATAGGATAGGATAGAGGATAGGACAAGATTGAGGATAGGATAAGGGATTGGATAGGATAGAGGATAGGATAGGATAGAGGATATTATAGGATAGAGGATAGGATAGGATAGAGGGTGGGATAGGATAGAGGATAGGGTAGGATATATGATATTATAGGATAGAGGATAGGATAGGATAGAGGATAGGATAGGCTAGAGGATAGGATAGGATAGAGGATAGGATAGGATAGAGGATAGGATAGGATATAGGATAGGATAGGATATATGATATTATAGGATAGAGGATATGATAGGATATATGATATTATAGGATAGAGGATATGATAGGATAGAGGATAGGGTAGGATATATGATATTATAGGATAGAGGATAGGATAGGATAGAGGATAGGGTAGGATATATGATATTATAGGATACAGGATAGGATAGGACAGAGGATAGGATAGGACAAACGGTAGTATAGGATAGAGGATAGAATAGGATAGGATAGGATAGGATACGGGATAGTATAGGATTCAGGATAGGATAGGGGATTGGATAGGATAGAGGAGTGATATAGGATAGAGGATAGGATAGGATAGGGGATAGGGTAGGATTGAGGATAGGATAGGAGAGAGGATAGGATAGGATAGAGGATAGGATAGGATAGAGGATAGGATATAATAGAGGATAGGATAGGATAGAGGATAGGATAGGATAGAGGATGGGATAGGATAGAGGATAGGATAGGATATAGGATAGAATAGGATAGAGGATAGGATAGGAAAGAGGATAGGATAGTATAGAGGATAGGCTAGGATAGAGGATTGGATAGGATAGAGGATATTATAGGATAGAGGATAGGATAGGACAAACGGTAGTATAGGATACAGGATAGAATAGGATAGGATAGGATAGGATACGGGATAGGATAGGATTCAGGATAGGATAGGGGATTGGATAGGATAGATGAGTGAAATAGGATAGAGGATAGGATAGGATAGGGTATAGGATAGGATTGAGGATAGGATAGGATAGAGGATAGGATAGGTTAGAGGATAGGATAGGATAGAGGATAGGATAGGATAGAGGATAGGATAGGATAGATTATAGGATAGGATAGAGGATAGGGTAGGGGATTGGATAGGATACAGGATAGGATAGGATAGACGATAGGATACGGGATTGGATAGGATAGAGGATAGGATAGGATAGAGGATATTGTAGGATAGAGGTTAGGATAGTATAGAGGATAGGATAGTGGACAGGATAGAGGATTGGATAGTATAGAGGATATTTTAGGGTAGAGGATAGGATAGGATAGGATAGAGGATGGGATAGGATAGAGGATAGGATAGGATAGAGGATAGGATAGGATAGAGGATAGGATAGGATAGAGGATAGGATAGGATAGAGGATAGGATAGGATAGAGGATAGGATAGAGGATTGGATGGGATTGAGGATATTATAGAATAGAGGAATGGATAGGATAGAGGATGGGATAGGATAGAGGATACAATAGGATAGAGGATAGGATAGGATAGAGGATAGAATAGGATAGAGGATAGGACAGGAAAGAGGATAGGATAGTATAGAGGATAGGATAGGATAGAGGATTGGATAGTATAGAGGATTGGATAGGATACATAATAGCATTCAGGATAGGATAGGATAGAGGATATTATAGGATAGACGATTGGATAGGATAGAGGATAGGATAGGATTGAGGATAGGATAGGATAGGATAGAGGATAGGATAGGATAGAGGATAGGATAGGATAGAGGATAGGATAGGGTAGAGGATAGGATAGGATAGAGGATAGGATAGGATATATGATATTATAGGATAGAGGATAGGATGGGATAGAGGATAGGTTAGGATATATGATATTATAGGATAGAGGATAGGATAGGATAGAGGATAGGATAGGACAAACTGTAGTATAGGATAGAGGATAGAATAGGAAATGATAGGATAGGATACGGGATAGGATAGGATAGAGGATAGGGTAGGATATATGATATTATAGGATAGAGGATAGGATAGGATAGAGGATAGGATAGGACAAACGGTAGTATAGGATAGAGGATAGAATAGGAAATGATAGGATAGGATACGGGATAGGATAGGATTCAGGATAGGATAGGGGATTGGATAGGATAGAGGAGTGAAATAGGATAGAGGATAGGATAGGATAGGGGATAGGATAGGATTGAGGATAGGATAGGATAGAGGATAGGATAGGATAGAGGATAGGATAGGATAGATTATAGGATAGGATAGAGGATAGGATAGGGGATTGGATAGGATACAGGATAGGATAGGATAGACGATAGGATACGGGATTGGATAGAATAGAGGATAGGATAGGATAGAGGATATTATAGGATAGAGGTTAGGATAGTATAGAGGATAGGATAGAGGACAGGATAGAGGATTGGATAGTATAGAGGATATTTTAGGGTAGAGGATAGGATAGGATAGAGGATAGGATAGGATAGAGGATAGGATAGGATAGAGGATAGGATATGATAGAGGATAGGATAGGATAGAGGATAGGATAGGATAGAGGAGAGGATAGGATAGAGGATCGGATAGGATAGAGGATGCAATAGGATAGAGGATAGGATAGGATATAGGATAGAATAGGATAGAGGATAGGATAGGAAAGAGGATAGGATAGTATAGAGGATAGGCTAGGATAGAGGATTGGATAGGATAGAGGATATTATAGGATAGAGGATAGGATAGGACAAACGGTAGTATAGGATACAGGATAGAATAGGATAGGATAGGATAGGATACGGGATAGGATAGGATTCAGGATAGGATAGGGGATTGGATAGGATAGATGAGTGAAATAGGATAGAGGATAGGATAGGATAGGGTACAGGATAGGATTGAGGATAGGATAGGATAGAGGATAGGATAGGATAGAGGATAGGATAGGATAGAGGATAGGATAGGATAGATTATAGGATAGGATAGAGGATAGGATAGGGGATTGGATAGGATACAGGATAGGATAGGATAGACGATAGGATACGGGATTGGATAGAATAGAGGATAGGATAGGATAGAGGATATTATAGGATAGAGGTTAGGATAGTATAGAGGATAGGATAGAGGACAGGATAGAGGATTGGATAGTATAGAGGATATTTTAGGGTAGAGGATAGGATAGGATAGAGGATAGGATAGGATAGAGGATAGGATAGAGGATTGGATAGGATAGAGGATATTATAGAATAGAGGAATGGACAGGATAGAGGATGGGATAGGATAGAGGATACAATAGGATAGAGGATAGGATATGATAGAGGATAGAATAGGATAGAGGATAGGATAGGATAGGGGATAGGATAGGATTGAGGATAGGATAGGATAGATGATAGGATAGGATAGAGGATAGGATAGGATAGAGGATAGGATAGGATAGAGGATAGGATAGGATAGGATAGAGGATGGGATAGAATAGAGGATACAATAGAATAGAGGATACAATAGGATAGAGGATAGGATAGGATAGAGGATAGGATAGGAAAGAGGATAGGATAGGGTAGAGGATTGGATAGGATAGAGGATATTATAGGATAGAGGATAGGATAAGATTGTGGATAGGATAGGGGATTGGATAGGATAGAGGATAGGATAGGATAGAGGATATTATAGGATAGACGATAGGATAGGATAGAGGATAGGATAGGATAGAGGATACGATAGGATAGAGGATAGGATAGGGGATTGGATAGGATAGAGGATAGGATAGGATTGAGGATAGGATATCATAGGGATACGATACGATAGAGGATAGGATAGGATAGAGGACAGGATAGGATAGAGGATAGGATAGGATAGAAAATAGGATACAACAGAGGATAGGATAGGATAGAGGATATTATAGGATCAAGGATAGGACAGGATAGAGGATTGGATAGGATAGAGGATAGGATAGAGGATTGGATAGGATAGAGGATATTATAGAATAGAGGAATGGATAGGATAGAGGATTGGATGGAATAGAGGATGTTATGGGATAGAGGATTGGATAAGATAGAGGATAGGATAGAGGACAGGATAGAGGATTGGATAGGATAGAGGATATTATAGGATAGAGGATAGGATAAGATTGAGGATAGGATAGGGGATTGGATAGGATAGAGGATAGGATAGGATAGAGGATATTATAGGATAAAGGATAGGATAGGATAGAGGATGGGATAGGATAGAGGATAGGATAGGACAGAAAATAGGATACGACAGAGGATAGGATAGGATAGAGGATAGGATAGGATAGGGGATAGGATAGGATTGAGGATAGGATAGGATAGAGGATAGGATAGGATAGGGGATAGGATAGGATTGAGGATAGGATAGGATAGAGGATAGGATACGATAGAGGATAGGATAGGATAGAGGATAGGATAAGATTGATGATAGGATAGTTGATTGGATAGGATAGAGGATAGGATAGGATAGAGGATATTATAGGATAGAGGATAGGATAGGATAGAGGATAGGATAGGATAGAGGATATTATAGGATAGAGGATAGGTTAGGATAGAGGATATTATAGGGTAGACTATAGGATAGGATAGAGGATAGGATAGGGGATAGGATAGGATAGAGGATAGGATAGGATAGAGGATACGATAGGATAGAGGATAAGATAGAATAGAGGATATGATAGGACAAACGGTAGGATAGGATAGAGGATAGGATAGGCTAGAAGATAGGATAGGACAAACGGTAGGATAGGATAGAGGATAGGATAGGATTGATGATAGGATAGGATAGAGGATAGGATAGAGGATTGGATAGGATAGAGGGTTGGATAGGATACAGGATAGGATTGAGGACGGGATAGGATAGCGGATAGGATAGAAGATAGGATAGAGGATAGGATACGATACAGGATATTATGGGATAGAGTATAGGATAGGATAGAGGATATTATAGGATAGAGGATAGGATAGGATAGAGGATATTATAGGATAGACGATAGGATAGGATAGAGGATAGGATAGGATAGAGAATAGCATAGTATACATGATATTAATGGAAAGAGGATAGGATATGATAGAGGATACGATATTATAGACGATAGGATAGGATAGAGGATAGGATAGCTTAGAGGATAGGATAGGATAGTGGATAATATAGGATGGATGATAGGATAGAGGATAGGATAGAGGATAGTATAGAGGATAGTATAGGGTAGAGGATAGGATAGGATAGAAGATATTATAGGATAGACAATAGGATAGGATAGAGGATAGGATAGGATAGAGAATGGCATAGTATACATGATATTATTGGAAAGAGAATAGGATATGATAGAGGATACGATATTATAGACGATAGGATAGGATAGAGGATAGGATAGGATAGTGGATAATATAGGATGGATGATAGGATAGAGGATAGGATAGAGGATTGGATAGGATAGAGGATATTATAAGATAGAGGATAGGATAGGATTGAGGATCGGATAGGGGATTGGATAGGATACAGGATTGGAATAGGATAGAGGTTAGGATACGATAGGGGATAGGATAGGATTGAGGATAGGATAGGATAGAGGATACGATAGGATAGAGGATAGGATAGGATAGAGGATAGGATAGGACAAACGGTAGGATAGGATAGAGGATAGGATAGGATAGAGGATATTACAGGATAGAGGAATGGATAGGATAGAGGATTGGATAGAATAGAGGATATTATGGGATAGAGGATTGGATAAGATACATAATAGCATTCAGGATAGGATAGGATAGAGGATATTATAGGATAGACGATTGGATAGGATAGAGGATAGGATAGGATTGAGGATAGGATATTATAGGATAGACGATAGGATAGGATAGAGGATAGGATAGGATTGACGATGGGATAGGACAGAGGATAGGATAGGATAGAGGATTGCATAGGATAGAGGATATTATAGGATAGAGGATAGGATAAGATTGAGGATAGGATAGGGGATTGTATAGGATAGAGGATAGGATAGGATAGAGGATATTATAGGATAGACGATAGGATAGGATAGAGGATAGGATATCATAGGGATACGATAGGATAGAGGATAGGATAGGATAGAGGACAGGATGGGATAGAGGATAGGATAGGATAGAAAATAGGTTACAACAGAGGATAGGATAGGATAGAGGATATTATAGGATAGAGGATAGGATAGGATAGAGGATAGGATAGGATATAGGATAGGATAGGATATATGATATTATAGGATAGAGGATAGGATAGGATAGAGGATAGGATAGGATTGAGGATAGGATAGGGGATTGGATAGGATAGAGGATAGGATAGGATAGAGGATATTATAGGATAGACGATAGGATAGGATAGAGGATAGGATATCATAGGGATACGATAGGATAGAGGATAGGATAGGATAGAGGACAGGATAGGATAGAGGATAGGATAGGATAGAAACTAGGATACAACAGAGGATAGGATAGGATAGAGGATATTATAGGATAGATGATAGGATAGGATAGAGGATGGGATAGGATAGAGGATAGGATAGAGGATTGGATAGGATAGAGAATATTACAGAATAGAGGAATGGATAGGATAGAGGATAGGATAGGATAGAGGATAGGATAGGCTAGAGGATAGGATGGGATAGAGGATAGGATAGGATAGAGGATAGGATAGGATATAGGATAGGATAGGATATATGATATTATAGGATAGAGGATAGGATAGGATAGATGATAGGATAGGACAAACGGTAGTATAGGATAGAGGATAGAATAGGATAGGATAGTATAGGATACGGGATAGGATAGGATTCAGGATAGGATAGGGGATTGGATAGCATAGAGGAGTGAAATAGGATAGAGGATAGGATAGGATAGGGGATAGGATAGGATTGAGGATAGGATAGGATAGAGGATAGGATAGGATAGAGGATATTATAGGATACACGATAGGATAGGATAGAGGATAGGATAGGATAGAGGATACGATAGGATAGAAACTAGGATACAACAGAGGATAGGATAGGATAGAGGATATTATAGGATAGATGATAGGATAGGATAGAGGATAGGATAGGATAGAGGATAGGATAGGATAGGATAGAGGATGGGATAGAATAGAGGATACAATAGAATAGAGGATACAATAGGATAGAGGATAGGATAGGATAGAGGATAGGATAGGAAAGAGGATAGGATAGGGTAGAGGATTGGATAGGATAGAGGATATTATAGGATAGAGGATAGGATAAGATTGTGGATAGGATAGGGGATTGGATAGGATAGAGGATAGGATAGGATAGAGGATATTATAGGATAGACGATAGGATAGGATAGAGGATAGGATAGGATAGAGGATACGATAGGATAGAGGATAGGATAGGGGATTGGATAGGATAGAGGATAGGATAGGATTGAGGATAGGATATCATAGGGATACGATACGATAGAGGATAGGATAGGATAGAGGACAGGATAGGATAGAGGATAGGATAGGATAGAAAATAGGATACAACAGAGGATAGGATAGGATAGAGGATATTATAGGATCAAGGATAGGACAGGATAGAGGATTGGATAGGATAGAGGATAGGATAGAGGATTGGATAGGATAGAGGATATTATAGAATAGAGGAATGGATAGGATAGAGGATTGGATGGAATAGAGGATGTTATGGGATAGAGGATTGGATAAGATAGAGGATAGGATAGAGGACAGGATAGAGGATTGGATAGGATAGAGGATATTATAGGATAGAGGATAGGATAAGATTGAGGATAGGATAGGGGATTGGATAGGATAGAGGATAGGATAGGATAGAGGATATTATAGGATAAAGGATAGGATAGGATAGAGGATGGGATAGGATAGAGGATAGGATAGGACAGAAAATAGGATACGACAGAGGATAGGATAGGATAGAGGATAGGATAGGATAGGGGATAGGATAGGATTGAGGATAGGATAGGATAGAGGATAGGATAGGATAGGGGATAGGATAGGATTGAGGATAGGATAGGATAGAGGATAGGATACGATAGAGGATAGGATAGGATAGAGGATAGGATAAGATTGATGATAGGATAGGGGATTGGATAGGATAGAGGATAGGATAGGATAGAGGATATTATAGGATAGAGGATAGGATAGGATAGAGGATATTATAGGATAGAGGATAGGTTAGGATAGAGGATATTATAGGGTAGACTATAGGATAGGATAGAGGATAGGATAGGGGATAGGATAGGATAGAGGATAGGATAGGATAGAGGATACGATAGGATAGAGGATAAGATAGAATAGAGGATATGATAGGACAAACGGTAGGATAGGATAGAGGATAGGATAGGCTAGAAGATAGGATAGGACAAACGGTAGGATAGGATAGAGGATAGGATAGGATTGATGATAGGATAGGATAGAGGATAGGATAGAGGATTGGATAGGATAGAGGGTTGGATAGGATACAGGATAGGATTGAGGACGGGATAGGATAGCGGATAGGATAGAAGATAGGATAGAGGATAGGATACGATACAGGATATTATGGGATAGAGTATAGGATAGGATAGAGGATATTATAGGATAGAGGATAGGATAGGATAGAGGATATTATAGGATAGACGATAGGATAGGATAGAGGATAGGATAGGATAGAGAATAGCATAGTATACATGATATTAATGGAAAGAGGATAGGATATGATAGAGGATACGATATTATAGACGATAGGATAGGATAGAGGATAGGATAGCTTAGAGGATAGGATAGGATAGTGGATAATATAGGATGGATGATAGGATAGAGGATAGGATAGAGGATAGTATAGAGGATAGTATAGGGTAGAGGATAGGATAGGATAGAAGATATTATAGGATAGACAATAGGATAGGATAGAGGATAGGATAGGATAGAGAATGGCATAGTATACATGATATTATTGGAAAGAGAATAGGATATGATAGAGGATACGATATTATAGACGATAGGATAGGATAGAGGATAGGATAGGATAGTGGATAATATAGGATGGATGATAGGATAGAGGATAGGATAGAGGATTGGATAAGATAGAGGATATTATAAGATAGAGGATAGGATAGGATTGAGGATCGGATAGGGGATTGGATAGGATACAGGATTGGAATAGGATAGAGGTTAGGATACGATAGGGGATAGGATAGGATTGAGGATAGGATAGGATAGAGGATACGATAGGATAGAGGATAGGATAGGATAGAGGATAGGATAGGACAAACGGTAGGATAGGATAGAGGATAGGATAGGATAGAGGATATTACAGGATAGAGGAATGGATAGGATAGAGGATTGGATAGAATAGAGGATATTATGGGATAGAGGATTGGATAAGATAGAGGATTGGATAGGATACATAATAGCATTCAGGATAGGATAGGATAGAGGATATTATAGGATAGACGATTGGATAGGATAGAGGATAGGATAGGATTGAGGATAGGATATTATAGGATAGACGATAGGATAGGATAGAGGATAGGATAGGATTGACGATGGGATAGGACAGAGGATAGGATAGGATAGAGGATTGCATAGGATAGAGGATATTATAGGATAGAGGATAGGATAAGATTGAGGATAGGATAGGGGATTGTATAGGATAGAGGATAGGATAGGATAGAGGATATTATAGGATAGACGATAGGATAGGATAGAGGATAGGATATCATAGGGATACGATAGGATAGAGGATAGGATAGGATAGAGGACAGGATGGGATAGAGGATAGGATAGGATAGAAAATAGGTTACAACAGAGGATAGGATAGGATAGAGGATATTATAGGATAGAGGATAGGATAGGATAGAGGATAGGATAGGATATAGGATAGGATAGGATATATGATATTATAGGATAGAGGATAGGATAGGATAGAGGATAGGATAGGATTGAGGATAGGATAGGGGATTGGATAGGATAGAGGATAGGATAGGATAGAGGATATTATAGGATAGACGATAGGATAGGATAGAGGATAGGATATCATAGGGATACGATAGGATAGAGGATAGGATAGGATAGAGGACAGGATAGGATAGAGGATAGGATAGGATAGAAACTAGGATACAACAGAGGATAGGATAGGATAGAGGATATTATAGGATAGATGATAGGATAGGATAGAGGATGGGATAGGATAGAGGATAGGATAGAGGATTGGATAGGATAGAGAATATTACAGAATAGAGGAATGGATAGGATAGAGGATTGGATAGAATAGAGGATATTATGGGATAGAAGATTGGATAAGATAGAGGATTGGATAGGATACATAATAGCATTCAGGATAGGATAGGATAGAGGATATTATAGGATAGACGATTGGATAGGATAGAGGATAGGATAGGATTGAGGATAGGATCGGATAGAGGATAGGATAGGATAGAGGATAGGATAGGCTAGAGGATAGGATGGGATAGAGGATAGGATAGGATAGAGGATAGGATAGGATATAGGATAGGATAGGATATATGATATTATAGGATAGAGGATAGGATAGGATAGATGATAGGATAGGACAAACGGTAGTATAGGATAGAGGATAGAATAGGATAGGATAGTATAGGATACGGGATAGGATAGGATTCAGGATAGGATAGGGGATTGGATAGCATAGAGGAGTGAAATAGGATAGAGGATAGGATAGGATAGGGGATAGGATAGGATTGAGGATAGGATAGGATAGAGGATAGGATAGGATAGAGGATATTATAGGATACACGATAGGATAGGATAGAGGATAGGATAGGATAGAGGATACGATAGGATAGAAACTAGGATACAACAGAGGATAGGATAGGATAGAGGATATTATAGGATAGATGATAGGATAGGATAGAGGATAGGATAGGATAGAGGATAGGATAGGATAGGATAGAGGATGGGATAGAATAGAGGATACAATAGAATAGAGGATACAATAGGATAGAGGATAGGATAGGATAGAGGATAGGATAGGAAAGAGGATAGGATAGGGTAGAGGATTGGATAGGATAGAGGATATTATAGGATAGAGGATAGGATAAGATTGTGGATAGGATAGGGGATTGGATAGGATAGAGGATAGGATAGGATAGAGGATATTATAGGATAGACGATAGGATAGGATAGAGGATAGGATAGGATAGAGGATACGATAGGATAGAGGATAGGATAGGGGATTGGATAGGATAGAGGATAGGATAGGATTGAGGATAGGATATCATAGGGATACGATACGATAGAGGATAGGATAGGATAGAGGACAGGATAGGATAGAGGATAGGATAGGATAGAAAATAGGATACAACAGAGGATAGGATAGGATAGAGGATATTATAGGATCAAGGATAGGACAGGATAGAGGATTGGATAGGATAGAGGATAGGATAGAGGATTGGATAGGATAGAGGATATTATAGAATAGAGGAATGGATAGGATAGAGGATTGGATGGAATAGAGGATGTTATGGGATAGAGGATTGGATAAGATAGAGGATAGGATAGAGGACAGGATAGAGGATTGGATAGGATAGAGGATATTATAGGATAGAGGATAGGATAAGATTGAGGATAGGATAGGGGATTGGATAGGATAGAGGATAGGATAGGATAGAGGATATTATAGGATAAAGGATAGGATAGGATAGAGGATGGGATAGGATAGAGGATAGGATAGGACAGAAAATAGGATACGACAGAGGATAGGATAGGATAGAGGATAGGATAGGATAGGGGATAGGATAGGATTGAGGATAGGATAGGATAGAGGATAGGATAGGATAGGGGATAGGATAGGATTGAGGATAGGATAGGATAGAGGATAGGATACGATAGAGGATAGGATAGGATAGAGGATAGGATAAGATTGATGATAGGATAGGGGATTGGATAGGATAGAGGATAGGATAGGATAGAGGATATTATAGGATAGAGGATAGGATAGGATAGAGGATATTATAGGATAGAGGATAGGTTAGGATAGAGGATATTATAGGGTAGACTATAGGATAGGATAGAGGATAGGATAGGGGATAGGATAGGATAGAGGATAGGATAGGATAGAGGATACGATAGGATAGAGGATAAGATAGAATAGAGGATATGATAGGACAAACGGTAGGATAGGATAGAGGATAGGATAGGCTAGAAGATAGGATAGGACAAACGGTAGGATAGGATAGAGGATAGGATAGGATTGATGATAGGATAGGATAGAGGATAGGATAGAGGATTGGATAGGATAGAGGGTTGGATAGGATACAGGATAGGATTGAGGACGGGATAGGATAGCGGATAGGATAGAAGATAGGATAGAGGATAGGATACGATACAGGATATTATGGGATAGAGTATAGGATAGGATAGAGGATATTATAGGATAGAGGATAGGATAGGATAGAGGATATTATAGGATAGACGATAGGATAGGATAGAGGATAGGATAGGATAGAGAATGGCATAGTATACATGATATTATTGGAAAGAGAATAGGATATGATAGAGGATACGATATTATAGACGATAGGATAGGATAGAGGATAGGATAGGATAGTGGATAATATAGGATGGATGATAGGATAGAGGATAGGATAGAGGATTGGATAGGATAGAGGATATTATAAGATAGAGGATAGGATAGGATTGAGGATCGGATAGGGGATTGGATAGGATACAGGATTGGAATAGGATAGAGGTTAGGATACGATAGGGGATAGGATAGGATTGAGGATAGGATAGGATAGAGGATACGATAGGATAGAGGATAGGATAGGATAGAGGATAGGATAGGACAAACGGTAGGATAGGATAGAGGATAGGATAGGATAGAGGATATTACAGGATAGAGGAATGGATAGGATAGAGGATTGGATAGAATAGAGGATATTATGGGATAGAGGATTGGATAAGATAGAGGATTGGATAGGATACATAATAGCATTCAGGATAGGATAGGATAGAGGATATTATAGGATAGACGATTGGATAGGATAGAGGATAGGATAGGATTGAGGATAGGATATTATAGGATAGACGATAGGATAGGATAGAGGATAGGATAGGATTGACGATGGGATAGGACAGAGGATAGGATAGGATAGAGGATTGCATAGGATAGAGGATATTATAGGATAGAGGATAGGATAAGATTGAGGATAGGATAGGGGATTGTATAGGATAGAGGATAGGATAGGATAGAGGATATTATAGGATAGACGATAGGATAGGATAGAGGATAGGATATCATAGGGATACGATAGGATAGAGGATAGGATAGGATAGAGGACAGGATGGGATAGAGGATAGGATAGGATAGAAAATAGGTTACAACAGAGGATAGGATAGGATAGAGGATATTATAGGATAGAGGATAGGATAGGATAGAGGATAGGATAGGATATAGGATAGGATAGGATATATGATATTATAGGATAGAGGATAGGATAGGATAGAGGATAGGATAGGATTGAGGATAGGATAGGGGATTGGATAGGATAGAGGATAGGATAGGATAGAGGATATTATAGGATAGACGATAGGATAGGATAGAGGATAGGATATCATAGGGATACGATAGGATAGAGGATAGGATAGGATAGAGGACAGGATAGGATAGAGGATAGGATAGGATAGGAACTAGGATACAACAGAGGATAGGATAGGATAGAGGATATTATAGGATAGATGATAGGATAGGATAGAGGATGGGATAGGATAGAGGATAGGATAGAGGATTGGATAGGATAGAGAATATTACAGAATAGAGGAATGGATAGGATAGAGGATTGGATAGAATAGAGGATATTATGGGATAGAAGATTGGATAAGATAGAGGATTGGATAGGATACATAATAGCATTCAGGATAGGATAGGATAGAGGATATTATAGGATAGACGATTGGATAGGATAGAGGATAGGATAGGATTGAGGATAGGATCGGATAGAGGATAGGATAGGATAGAGGATAGGATAGGCTAGAGGATAGGATGGGATAGAGGATAGGATAGGATAGAGGATAGGATAGGATATAGGATAGGATAGGATATATGATATTATAGGATAGAGGATAGGATAGGATAGATGATAGGATAGGACAAACGGTAGTATAGGATAGAGGATAGAATAGGATAGGATAGTATAGGATACGGGATAGGATAGGATTCAGGATAGGATAGGGGATTGGATAGCATAGAGGAGTGAAATAGGATAGAGGATAGGATAGGATAGGGGATAGGATAGGATTGAGGATAGGATAGGATAGAGGATAGGATAGGATAGAGGATATTATAGGATAGACGATAGGATAGGATAGAGGATAGGATAGGATAGAGGATACGATAGGATAGAGGATAGGATAGGGGATTGGATAGGATAGAGGATAGGATAGGATAGAGGATAGGATATCATAGGGATACGATACGATAGAGAATAGGATAGGATAGAGGACAGGATAGGATAGAGGATAGGATAGGATAGAAAATAGGATACAACAGAGGATAGGATACAATAGAGGATATTATAGGATCAAGGATAGGATAGGATAGAGGATGGGATAGGATAGAGGATAGGATAGAGGATACGATAGGATAGAGGATAGGATAGGATAGAGGATAGGATAGGATAGATGATAGGATAGGATAGAGGATACGATAGGATAGAGGATTGGATAGAATAGAGGATATTATGGGATAGAGGATTGGATAAGATAGAGGATTGGATAGGATACATAATAGCATTCAGGATAGGATAGGATAGAGGATATTATAGGATAGACGATTGGATAGGATAGAGGATAGGATAGGATTGAGGATAGGATCGGATAGAGGATAGGATAGGATAGAGGATAGGATAGGCTAGAGGATAGGATGGGATAGAGGATAGGATAGGAAAGAGGATAGGATAGGATATAGGATAGGATAGGATATATGATATTATAGGATAGAGGATAGGATAGGATAGATGATAGGATAGGACAAACGGTAGTATAGGATAGAGGATAGAATAGGATAGGATAGGATAGGATACGGGATAGGATAGGATTCAGGATAGGATAGGGGATTGGATAGCATAGAGGAGTGAAATAGGATAGAGGATAGGATAGGATAGGGGATAGGATAGGATTGAGGATAGGATAGGATAGATGATAGGATAGGATAGAGTATAGGATAGGATAGAGGATAGGATAGGATAGAGGATAGGATAGGATAGGATAGAGGATGGGATAGGATAGAGGATACAATAGGATAGAGGATAGGATAGGATAGAGGATAGAATAGGATAGAGGATAGGATAGGAAAGAGGATAGGATAGGGTAGAGGATAGGATAGGATAGAGGATTGGATAGGATAGAGGATATTATAGGATAGAGGATAGGATAAGATTGTGGATAGGATAGGGGATTGGATAGGATAGAGGATAGGATAGGATAGAGGATATTATAGGATAGACGATAGGATAGGATAGAGGATAGGATAGGATAGAGGATACGATAGGATAGAGGATAGGATAGGGGATTGGATAGGATAGAGGATAGGATAGGATTGAGGATAGGATATCATAGGGATACGATACGATAGAGGATAGGATAGGATAGAGGACAGGATAGTATAGAGGATAGGATAGGATAGAAAATAGGATACAACAGAGGATAGGATAGGATAGAGGATATTATAGGATCAAGGATAGGACAGGATAGAGGATGGGATAGGATAGAGGATAGGATAGAGGATTGGATAGGATAGAGGATATTATAGAATAGAGGAATGGATAGGATAGAGGATGGGATAGGATAGAGGATACAATAGGATAGAGGATAGGATAGGATAGAGAATATTTTAGGGTAGAGGATAGGATAGGATAGAGGATAGGATAGCATAGAGGATAGGATAGAGGATTGGATAGGATAGAGGATATTATAGAATAGAGGATTCGATAGAATAGAGGATATTATGGGATAGAGGATTGGATAAGATAGAGGATAGGATAGAGGACAGGATAGAGGATTGGATAGTATAGAGGATATTATAGGATAGAGGATTGGATAGGATAGAGGATTGGATAGGATAGAGGATATTATAGGATAGAGGATAGGATAAGATTGAGGATAGGATAGGGGATTGGATAGGATAGAGGATAGGATAGGATAGAGGATATTATAGGATAAAGGATAGGATAGGATAGAGGATGGGATAGGATAGAGGATACAATAGGATAGAGGATAGGATAGGATAGAGGATTCGATAGGATACAGGATTGCATTGAGGATAGGATAGGATAGAGGATTGGATAGGATAGAGTATTGGATAGAATAGAGGATATTATAGGATAGAGGATTGGATAGGATAGAGAATAGGATAGAGGATAGTATAGAGGATAGGATAGAGGACAGGATAGAGGATTGGATAGTGTAGAGGATATTATAGGATAGAGGATTGGATAGGATAGAGGATAGGATAGAGGATAGTATAGAGGATAGGATAGAGGACAGGATAGAGGATTGGATAGTATAGAGGATATTTTAGGGTAGAGGATAGGATAGGATAGAGGATAGGATAGGATAGAGGATAGGATAGGATAGAGCATAGGATAGGATAGAGGATAGGATAGGATAGAGGATAGGATAGAGGATAGGTTAGGATAGAGGATAGGATAGGCTAGAGGATAGGATAGGATAGAGGATAGGATAGGATAGAGGATGGGATAGGATAGAGGATACAATAGGATAGAGGATAGGATAGGATAGAGGATAGAATAGGATAGACGATTGGATAGGATAGAGGATAGGATAGGATTGAGGATAGGATAGGATAGGATAGAGGATAGGTTAGGATAGAGGATAGGATAGGCTAGAGGATATTATGGGATAGAGGATTGGATAAGATGGAGGATTGGATAGGATACATAATAGCATTCAGGATAGGATAGGATAGAGGATATTATAGGATAGACGATTGGATAGGATAGAGGATAGGATAGGATTGAGGATAGGATAGGATAGGATAGAGGATAGGTTAGGATAGAGGATAGGATAGGCTAGAGGATAGGATAGGATAGAGGATAGGATAGGATAGAGGATGGGATAGGATAGAGGATACAATAGGATAGAGGATAGGATAGGATAGAGGATAGAATAGGATAGAGGATAGGATAGGAAAGAGGATAGGATAGTATAGAGGATAGGATAGGATAGAGGATTGGATAGGATAGAAGATATTATAGGATAAAGGATAGGATAGGATACAGGATAGGATACGATAGAGGATACGATAGGATAGAGGATAGGATAGGACAAACGGTAGGATAGGATTGAGGATAGGATAGGATGGAGGATAGGATAGGAAAGAGGATAGGATAGGTGATTGGATAGGATACAGGATAGGATAGGATAGACGATAGGATAGGGGATTGGATAGGATAGAGGATAGGATAGGATAGAGGATATTATAGGATAGACGATAGGATAGGATAGAGGATAGGATATCATAGAGGATACGATAGGATAGAGGATAGGATAGGGGATTGGATAGGATAGAGGATAGGATAGGATAGAGGATAGGATATCATAGGGATACGATACGATAGAGGATAGGATAGGATAGAGGACAGGATAGGATAGAGGATAGGATAGGATAGAAAATAGGATACAACAGAGGATAGGATACGATAGAGGATATTATAGGATCAAGGATAGGATAGGATAGAGGATGGGATAGGATAGAGGATAGGATAGAGGATACGATAGGATAGAGGATAGGATAGGATAGAGGATAGGATAGGATAGATGATAGGATAGGATAGAGGATACGATAGGATAGAGGATTGGATAGAATAGAGGATATTATGGGATAGAGGATTGGATAAGATAGAGGATTGGATAGGATACATAATAGCATTCAGGATAGGATAGGATAGAGGATATTACAGGATAAGGGAATGGATAGGATAGAGGATTGGATAGAATAGAGGATATTATGGGATAGAGGATTGGATAAGATAGAGGATTGAATAGGATACATAATAGCATTCAGGATAGGATAGGATAGAGGATATTATAGGATAGACGATAGGATAGGATAGAGGATAGGATATCATAGGGATACGATAGGATAGAGGATAGGATAGGATAGAGGACAGGATGGGATAGAGGATAGGATAGGATAGAAAATAGGTTACAACAGAGGATAGGATAGGATAGAGGATATTATAGGATCAAGGATAGGATAGGATAGAGGATGGGATAGGATAGAGGATAGGATAGATGATACGATAGGATAGAGGATAGGATAGGATAGAGGATAGGATAGGATAGATGATAGGATAGGATAGAGGATACGATAGGATAGAGGATTGGATAGAATAGATGATATTATGGGATAGAGGATTGGATAAGATAGAGGATTGGATAGGATACATAATAGCATTCAGGATAGGATAGGATAGAGGATATTACAGGATAGAGGAATGGATAGGATAGAGGATTGGATAGAATAGAGGATATTATGGGATAGAGGATTGGATAAGATAGAGGATTGAATAGGATACATAATAGCATTCAGGATAGGATAGGATAGAGGATATTATAGGATAGACGATAGGATAGGATAGAGGATAGGATATCATAGGGATACGATAGGATAGAGGATAGGATAGGATAGAGGACAGGATGGGATAGAGGATAGGATAGGATAGAAAATAGGTTACAACAGAGGATAGGATAGGATAGAGGATATTATAGGATAGAGGATAGGATAGGATAGAGGATAGGATAGGATATAGGATAGGATAGGATATATGATATTATAGGATAGAGGATAGGATAGGATAGAGGATAGGATAGGATTGAGGACAGGATAGGGGATTGGATAGGATAGAGGATAGGATAGGATAGAGGATATTATAGGATAGACGATAGGATAGGATAGAGGATAGGATATCATAGGGATACGATAGGATAGAGGATAGGATAGGATAGAGGACAGAATAGGATAGAGGATAGGATAGGATAGAAAATAGGATACAACAGAGGATAGGATAGGATAGAGGATATTATAGGATAGATGATAGGATAGGATAGAGGATGGGATAGGATAGGGGATAGGATAGAGGATTGGATAGGATAGAGAATATTACAGAATAGAGGAATGGATAGGATAGAGGATTGGATAGAATAGAGGATATTATGGGATAGAAGATTGGATAAGATAGAGGATTGGATAGGATACATAATAGCATTCAGGATAGGATAGGATAGAGGATATTATAGGATAGACGATTGGATAGGATAGAGGATAGGATAGGATTGAGGATAGGATCGGATAGAGGATAGGATAGGATAGAGGATAGGATAGGCTAGAGGATAGGATGGGATAGAGGATAGGATAGGATAGAGGATAGGATAGGATATAGGATAGGATAGGATATATGATATTATAGGATAGAGGATAGGATAGGATAGATGATAGGATAGGACAAACGGTAGTATAGGATAGAGGATAGAATAGGATAGGATAGGATAGGATACGGGATAGGATAGGATTCAGGATAGGATAGGGGATTGGATAGCATAGAGGAGTGAAATAGGATAGAGGATAGGATAGGATAGGGGATAGGATAGGATTGAGGATAGGATAGGATAGATGATAGGATAGGATAGAGTATAGGATAGGATAGAGGATAGGATAGGATAGAGGATAGGATAGGATAGGGTAGAGGATGGGATAGGATAGAGGATACAATAGGATAGAGGATAGGATAGGATAGAGGATAGAATAGGATAGAGGATAGGATAGGAAAGAGGATAGGATAGGGTAGAGGATAGGATATGATAGAGGATTGGATAGGATAGAGGATATTATAGGATAGAGGATAGGATAAGATTGTGGATAGGATAGGGGATTGGATAGGATAGAGGATAGGATAGGATAGAGGATATTATAGGATAGACGATAGGATAGGATAGAGGATAGGATAGGATAGAGGATACGATAGGATAGAGGATAGGATAGGGGATTGGATAGGATAGAGGATAGGATAGGATTGAGGATAGGATATCATAGGGATACGATACGATAGAGGATAGGATAGGACAAACGGTAGGATAGGATTGAGGATAGAATAGGATGGAGGATAGGATAGGAAAGAGGATAGGATAGGGGATTGGATAGGATACAGGATAGGATAGGATAGAGGATATTATAGGATAGAGGTTAGGATAGGATAGAGGATAGGATAGAATAGAGGACAGGATAGGATAGAGGATAGGATAGGACAGAAAATAGGATACGACAGAGGATAGGATAGGATAGAGGATAGGATAGGATAGGGGATAGGATAGGATTGAGGATAGGATAGGATAGAGGATAGGATAGGATATAGGATAGGATAGGATATATGATATTATAGGATAGAGGATAGGATAGGATAAATGATATTATAGGATAGAGGATAGGATAGGATAGAGGATAGGATAGGACAAAAGGTAGTATAGGATAGAGGATAGAATAGGATATGATAGGATAGGATACGGGATAGGATAGGATTCAGGATAGGATAGGGGATTGGATAGGATAGAGGAGTGAAATAGGATAGAGGATAGGATAGGATAGGGGATAGGATAGGATTGAGGATAGGATAGGATAGAGGATAGGATAGGATAGAGGATAGGATAGGATAGAGGATAGGATAAGATTGAGGATAGGATAGGACAAACGGTAGGATAGGATAGAGGATAGGATATGATAGAGGATAGGATAGGATAGAGGATAGGATACTATGGAGGATAGGATAGGATAGAGGATTGGATTGGATAGAGGATAGGATAGGGGATAGGATAAGTTAGAGGATGGGAAAGGACAGAGGATACGATAGGATAGATGATAGGATAGGATAGAGGATTAGATAGAGGATATTATAGGATAGACGATAGGATAGGATAGAGGATAGGATAGTCTAGAGGTTAGGATAGGATAGGATAGGATAGGGGATTGGATAGGATTCAGGATAGGATAGAGGATAGGATAGGACAAACGGTAGGATAGGATAGAGGATAGGATATGATAGAGGAGAGGAAAGGATAGAGGATAGGATACTATGGAGGATAGGATAGGATAGAGGATTGGATTGGATAGAGGATAGGATACTATAGAGGATAGGATAGGATAGAGGATGGGATAGGATGGAGGATATGATAGGATAGAGAATAGCATAGGATAGATGATATTATAGGAAAGAGGATAGGATATGATAGAGGATACGATATTATAGTGGATAGTATAGGATAGAGGACAGGATAGGATAGAGGATAGGATAGGATAGAAAATAGGATACGACAGAGGATAGGATAGGATAGAGGATGGGATAGAGGATTGGATAGAATAGAGGATATTATAGGATAGAGGATACGATAGGATAGAGGATAGGATAGGATAGATGATAGGATAGGATAGAGGATAGGATAGGATAGAGGATAGGATAGGGGATTGGATAGGATAGGATAGAGGATATTATAGGATAGAGGATAGGTTAGGATAGAGGATATGATAGGACAAACGGTAGGATAGGATAGAGGATAGGATAGGATAGAAAATAGGATACGACAGAGGATAGGATAGGATAGAGGATGGGATAGAGGATTGGATAGAATAGAGGATATTATAGGATAGAGGATAGGATAGGAAAGAGGATAGGATAGGATAGATAATAGGATACGATAGAGGATTGGATAGGATAGAGGATATTATAGGCTGGAGGATAGGATAGGGGATTGGATGGGATAGAGGATAGGATAGAGGATAGGATAGAGGATTGGATAGAATAGAGGATATTATAGGATAGAGGATAGGATAGGATAGAGGATATGATAGGACAAACGGTAGGATAGGATAGAGGATAGGATAGGCTAGAAGATAGGATAGGACAAACGGTAGGATAGGATAGAGGATAGGATAGGATTGAGGATAGGATAGGATAGAGGATAGGATAGAGGATTGGATAGGATAGAGGGTTGGATAGGATACAGGATAGGATTGAGGACGGGATAGGATAGCGGATAGGATAGAAGATAGGATAGAGGATAGGATACGATACAGGATATTATGGGATAGAGTATAGGATAGGATAGAGGATATTATAGGATAGAGGATAGGATAGGATAGAGGATATTATAGGATAGACGATAGGATAGGATAGAGGATAGGATAGGATAGAGAATAGCATAGTATACATGATATTAATGGAAAGAGGATAGGATATGATAGAGGATACGATATTATAGACGATAGGATAGGATAGAGGATAGGATAGCTTAGAGGATAGGATAGGATAGTGGATAATATAGGATGGATGATAGGATAGAGGATAGGATAGAGGATAGTATAGAGGATAGTATAGGGTAGAGGATAGGATAGGATAGAAGATATTATAAGATAGACAATAGGATAGGATAGAGGATAGGATAGGATAGAGAATGGCATAGTATACATGATATTATTGGAAAGAGTATAGGATATGATAGAGGATACGATATTATAGACGATAGGATAGGATAGAGGATAGGATAGGATAGTGGATAATATAGGATGGATGATAGGATAGAGGATAGGATAGAGGATTGGATAGGATAGAGGATATTATAAGATAGAGGATAGGATAGGATTGAGGATCGGATTGGGGATTGGATAGGATACAGGATTGGAATAGGATAGAGGTTAGGATAGGCTAGAGGATACGATAGGATAGAGGATAGGATAGGATAGAGGATAGGATAGGATAGATGATAGGAAAGGATAGAGGATACGATAGGATAGAGGATACGATAGGATAGAGGATTGGATAGAATAGAGGATATTATGGGATAGAGGATTGGATAAGATAGAGGATTGGATAGGATACATAATAGCATTCAGGATAGGATAGGATAGAGGATATTACAGGATAGAGGAATGGATAGGATAGAGGATTGGATAGAATACAGGATATTATGGGATAGAGGATTGGATAAGATAGAGGATTGGATAGGATACATAATAGCATTCAGAATAGGATAGGATAGAGGATATTATAGGATAGACGATTGGATAGGATAGAGGATAGGATAGGATTGAGGATAGGATAGGATAGGATAGAGGATAGGTTAGGATAGAGGATAGGATAGGCTAGAGGATAGGATAGGATAGAGGATAGGATAGGATAGAGGATGGGATAGGATAGAGGATACAATAGGATAGAGGATAGGATAGGATAGAGGATAGAATAGGATAGAGGACAGGATAGGAAAGAGGATAGGATAGTATAGAGGATAGGATAGGATAGAGGATTGGATAGGATAGAGGATATTATAGGATAAAGGATAGGATAGAATTGAGGATAGGATAGGACAGAGGATAGGATAGGATAGAGGATTGCATAGGATAGAGGATATTATAGGATAGAGGATAGGATAAGATTGAGGATAGGATAGGGGATTGGATAGGATAGAGGATAGGATAGGATAGAGGATATTATAGGATAGACGATAGGATAGGATAGAGGATAGGATATCATAGGGATACGATAGGATGGAGGATAGGATAGGATAGAGGACAGGATGGGATAGAGGATAGGATAGGATAGAAAATAGGTTACAACAGAGGATAGGATAGGATAGAGGATATTATAGGATAGAGGATAGGATAGGATAGAGGATAGGATAGGATATAGGATAGGATAGGATATATGATATTATAGGATAGAGGATAGGATAGGATAGAGGATAGGATAGGATTGAGGATAGGATAGGGGATTGGATAGGATAGAGGATAGGATAGGATAGAGGATATTATAGGATAGACGATAGGATAGGATAGAGGATAGGATATCATAGGGATACGATAGGATAGAGGATAGGATAGGATAGAGGACAGGATAGGATAGAGGATAGGATAGGATAGAAAATAGGATACAACAGAGGATAGGATAGGATAGAGGATATTATAGGATAGATGATAGGATAGGATAGAGGATGGGATAGGATAGAGGATAGGATAGAGGATTGGATAGGATAGAGAATATTACAGAATAGAGGAATGGATAGGATAGAGGATTGGATAGAATAGAGGATATTATGGGATAGAAGATTGGATAAGATAGAGGATTGGATAGGATACATAATAGCATTCAGGATAGGATAGGATAGAGGATATTATAGGATAGACGATTGGATAGGATAGAGGATAGGATAGGATTGAGGATAGGATCGGATAGAGGATAGGATAGGATAGAGGATAGGATAGGCTAGAGGATAGGATGGGATAGAGGATAGGATAGGATAGAGGATAGGATAGGATATAGTATAGGATAGGATATATGATATTATAGGATAGAGGATAGGATAGGATAGATGATAGGATAGGACAAACGGTAGTATAGGATAGAGGATAGAATAGGATAGGATAGGATAGGATACGGGATAGGATAGGATTCAGGATAGGATAGGGGATTGGATAGCATAGAGGAGTGAAATAGGATAGAGGATAGGATAGGATAGGGGATAGGATAGGATTGAGGATAGGATAGGATAGATGATAGGATAGGATAGAGGATAGGATAGGATAGAGGATAGGATAGGATAGAGGATAGGATAGGATAGGATAGAGGATGGGATAGGATAGAGGATACAATAGGATAGAGGATAGGATAGGATAGAGGATAGAATAGGATAGAGGATAGGATAGGAAAGAGGATAGGATAGGGTAGAGGATAGGATAGGATAGAGGATTGGATAGGATAGAGGATATTATAGGATAGAGGATAGGATAAGATTGTGGATAGGATAGGGGATTGGATAGGATAGAGGATAGGATAGGATAGAGGATATTATAGGATAGACGATAGGATAGGATAGAGGATAGGATAGGATAGAGGATACGATAGGATAGAGGATAGGATAGGGGATAGGATAGGATAGAGGACAGGATAGGATAGAGGATAGGATATGATAGAAAATAGGATACAACAGAGGATAGGATAGGATAGAGGATATTATAGGATCAAGGATAGGATAGGATAGAGGATGGGATAGGATAGAGGATAGGATAGAGGATTGGATAGGATAGAGGATATTATAGAATAGAGGAATGGATAGGATAGAGGATTGGATAGAATAGAGGATGTTATGGGATAGAGGATTGGATAAGATAGAAGATTGGATAGGATACATAATAGCATTCAGGATAGGATAGGATAGAGGATATTATAGGATAGACGATTGGATAGGATAGAGGATAGGATAGGATTGAGGATAGGATAGGATAGAGGATAAGATAGGATAGAGGATAGGATAGGCTAGAGGATAGGATAGGATAGAGGATAGGATAGGATAGAGGATAGGATAGGATATAGGATAGGATAGGATATATGATATTATAGGATAGAGGATAGGATAGGATAGAGGATAGGATAGGATAGAGGATAGGATAGGATAGAGGATAGGATAGGAAAGAGGATGGGATAGGATAGAGGATACAATAGGATAGAGGATAGGATAGGATAGAGAATATTTTAGGGTAGAGGATAGGATAGGATAGAGGATAGGATAGGATAGAGGATAGGATAGAGGATTGGATAGGATAGAGGATATTATAGAATAGAGGATTCGATAGAATAGAGGATATTATGGGATAGAGGATTGGATAAGATAGAGGATAGGATAGAGGACAGGATAGAGGATTGGATAGTATAGAGGATATTATAGGATAAAGGATAGGATAGGATAGAGGATGGGATAGGATAGAGGATACAATAGGATAGAGGATAGGATAGGATAGAGGATTCGATAGGATACAGGATTGCATTGAGGATAGGATAGGATAGAGGATTGGATAGGATAGAGTATTGGATAGAATAGAGGATATTATAGGATAGAGGATTGGATAGGATAGAGAATAGGATAGAGGATAGTATAGAGGATAGGATAGAGGACAGGATAGAGGATTGGATAGTATAGAGGATATTATAGGATAGAGGATTGGATAGGATAGAGGATAGGATAGAGGATAGTATCGAGGATAGGATAGAGGACAGGATAGAGGATTGGATAGTATAGAGGATATTTTAGGGTAGAGGATAGGATAGGATAGAGTATAGGATAGGATAGAGGATAGGATAGGATAGAGCATAGGATAGGATAGAGGATAGGATAGGATAGAGGATAGGATAGAGGATAGGTTAGGATAGAGGATAGGATAGGCTAGAGGATAGGATAGGATAGAGGATAGGATAGGATAGAGGATGGGATAGGATAGAGGATACAATAGGATAGAGGATAGGATAGGATAGAGGATTCGATAGGATACAGGATTGCATTGAGGATAGGATAGGATAGAGGATTGGATAGGATAGAGTATTGGATAGAATAGAGGATATTATAGGATAGAGGATTGGATAGGATAGAGAATAGGATAGAGGATAGTATAGAGGATAGGATAGAGGACAGGATAGAGGATTGGATAGTATAGAGGATATTTTAGGGTAGAGGATAGGATAGGATAGAGGATAGGATAGGATAGAGCATAGGATAGGATAGAGGATAGGATAGGATTGAGGATAGGATAGGATAGGATAGAGGATAGGTTAGGATAGAGGATAGGATAGGCTAGAGGATATTATGGGATAGAGGATTGGATAAGATGGAGGATTGGATAGGATACATAATAGCATTCAGGATAGGATAGGATAGAGGATATTATAGGATAGACGATTGGATAGGATAGAGGATAGGATAGGATTGAGGATAGGATAGGATAGGATAGGATAGGATAGAGGATAGGATAGGATAGAGGATAGGATAGGATATAGGATAGGATAGGATATATGATATTATAGGATAGAGGATAGGATAGGATAGAGGATAGGATAGGATAGAGGATAGGATAGGAAAGAGGATGGGATAGGATAGAGGATACAATAGGATAGAGGATAGGATAGGATAGAGAATATTTTAGGGTAGAGGATAGGATAGGATAGAGGATAGGATAGGATAGAGGATAGGATAGAGGATTGGATAGGATAGAGGATATTATAGAATAGAGGATTCGATAGAATAGAGGATATTATGGGATAGAGGATTGGATAAGATAGAGGATAGGATAGAGGACAGGATAGAGGATTGGATAGTATAGAGGATATTATAGGATAAAGGATAGGATAGGATAGAGGATGGGATAGGATAGAGGATACAATAGGATAGAGGATAGGATAGGATAGAGGATTCGATAGGATACAGGATTGCATTGAGGATAGGATAGGATAGAGGATTGGATAGGATAGAGTATTGGATAGAATAGAGGATATTATAGGATAGAGGATTGGATAGGATAGAGAATAGGATAGAGGATAGTATAGAGGATAGGATAGAGGACAGGATAGAGGATTGGATAGTATAGAGGATATTATAGGATAGAGGATAGGATAGGATTGAGGATAGGATAGGATAGGATAGGATAGGATAGAGGATAGGATAGGATAGAGGATAGGATAGGATATAGGATAGGATAGGATATATGATATTATAGGATAGAGGATAGGATAGGATAGAGGATAGGATAGGATAGAGGATAGGATAGGAAAGAGGATGGGATAGGATAGAGGATACAATAGGATAGAGGATAGGATAGGATAGAGAATATTTTAGGGTAGAGGATAGGATAGGATAGAGGATAGGATAGGATAGAGGATAGGATAGAGGATTGGATAGGATAGAGGATATTATAGAATAGAGGATTCGATAGAATAGAGGATATTATGGGATAGAGGATTGGATAAGATAGAGGATAGGATAGAGGACAGGATAGAGGATTGGATAGTATAGAGGATATTATAGGATAAAGGATAGGATAGGATAGAGGATGGGATAGGATAGAGGATACAATAGGATAGAGGATAGGATAGGATAGAGGATTCGATAGGATACAGGATTGCATTGAGGATAGGATAGGATAGAGGATTGGATAGGATAGAGTATTGGATAGAATAGAGGATATTATAGGATAGAGGATTGGATAGGATAGAGAATAGGATAGAGGATAGTATAGAGGATAGGATAGAGGACAGGATAGAGGATTGGATAGTATAGAGGATATTATAGGATAGAGGATTGGATAGGATAGAGGATAGGATAGAGGATAGTATCGAGGATAGGATAGAGGACAGGATAGAGGATTGGATAGTATAGAGGATATTTTAGGGTAGAGGATAGGATAGGATAGAGTATAGGATAGGATAGAGGATAGGATAGGATAGAGCATAGGATAGGATAGAGGATAGGATAGGATAGAGGATAGGATAGAGGATAGGTTAGGATAGAGGATAGGATAGGCTAGAGGATAGGATAGGATAGAGGATAGGATAGGATAGAGGATGGGATAGGATAGAGGATACAATAGGATAGAGGATAGGATAGGATAGAGGATTCGATAGGATACAGGATTGCATTGAGGATAGGATAGGATAGAGGATTGGATAGGATAGAGTATTGGATAGAATAGAGGATATTATAGGATAGAGGATTGGATAGGATAGAGAATAGGATAGAGGATAGTATAGAGGATAGGATAGAGGACAGGATAGAGGATTGGATAGTATAGAGGATATTTTAGGGTAGAGGATAGGATAGGATAGAGGATAGGATAGGATAGAGCATAGGATAGGATAGAGGATAGGATAGGATTGAGGATAGGATAGGATAGGATAGAGGATAGGTTAGGATAGAGGATAGGATAGGCTAGAGGATATTATGGGATAGAGGATTGGATAAGATGGAGGATTGGATAGGATACATAATAGCATTCAGGATAGGATAGGATAGAGGATATTATAGGATAGACGATTGGATAGGATAGAGGATAGGATAGGATTGAGGATAGGATAGGATAGGATAGGATAGGATAGAGGATAGGATAGGATAGAGGATAGGATAGGATATAGGATAGGATAGGATATATGATATTATAGGATAGAGGATAGGATAGGATAGAGGATAGGATAGGATAGAGGATAGGATAGGAAAGAGGATGGGATAGGATAGAGGATACAATAGGATAGAGGATAGGATAGGATAGAGAATATTTTAGGGTAGAGGATAGGATAGGATAGAGGATAGGATAGGATAGAGGATAGGATAGAGGATTGGATAGGATAGAGGATATTATAGAATAGAGGATTCGATAGAATAGAGGATATTATGGGATAGAGGATTGGATAAGATAGAGGATAGGATAGAGGACAGGATAGAGGATTGGATAGTATAGAGGATATTATAGGATAAAGGATAGGATAGGATAGAGGATGGGATAGGATAGAGGATACAATAGGATAGAGGATAGGATAGGATAGAGGATTCGATAGGATACAGGATTGCATTGAGGATAGGATAGGATAGAGGATTGGATAGGATAGAGTATTGGATAGAATAGAGGATATTATAGGATAGAGGATTGGATAGGATAGAGAATAGGATAGAGGATAGTATAGAGGATAGGATAGAGGACAGGATAGAGGATTGGATAGTATAGAGGATATTATAGGATAGAGGATAGGATAGGATTGAGGATAGGATAGGATAGGATAGGATAGGATAGAGGATAGGATAGGATAGAGGATAGGATAGGATATAGGATAGGATAGGATATATGATATTATAGGATAGAGGATAGGATAGGATAGAGGATAGGATAGGATAGAGGATAGGATAGGAAAGAGGATGGGATAGGATAGAGGATACAATAGGATAGAGGATAGGATAGGATAGAGAATATTTTAGGGTAGAGGATAGGATAGGATAGAGGATAGGATAGGATAGAGGATAGGATAGAGGATTGGATAGGATAGAGGATATTATAGAATAGAGGATTCGATAGAATAGAGGATATTATGGGATAGAGGATTGGATAAGATAGAGGATAGGATAGAGGACAGGATAGAGGATTGGATAGTATAGAGGATATTATAGGATAAAGGATAGGATAGGATAGAGGATGGGATAGGATAGAGGATACAATAGGATAGAGGATAGGATAGGATAGAGGATTCGATAGGATACAGGATTGCATTGAGGATAGGATAGGATAGAGGATTGGATAGGATAGAGTATTGGATAGAATAGAGGATATTATAGGATAGAGGATTGGATAGGATAGAGAATAGGATAGAGGATAGTATAGAGGATAGGATAGAGGACAGGATAGAGGATTGGATAGTATAGAGGATATTATAGGATAGAGGATTGGATAGGATAGAGGATAGGATAGAGGATAGTATCGAGGATAGGATAGAGGACAGGATAGAGGATTGGATAGTATAGAGGATATTTTAGGGTAGAGGATAGGATAGGATAGAGTATAGGATAGGATAGAGGATAGGATAGGATAGAGCATAGGATAGGATAGAGGATAGGATAGGATAGAGGATAGGATAGAGGATAGGTTAGGATAGAGGATAGGATAGGCTAGAGGATAGGATAGGATAGAGGATAGGATAGGATAGAGGATGGGATAGGATAGAGGATACAATAGGATAGAGGATAGGATAGGATAGAGGATTCGATAGGATACAGGATTGCATTGAGGATAGGATAGGATAGAGGATTGGATAGGATAGAGTATTGGATAGAATAGAGGATATTATAGGATAGAGGATTGGATAGGATAGAGAATAGGATAGAGGATAGTATAGAGGATAGGATAGAGGACAGGATAGAGGATTGGATAGTATAGAGGATATTTTAGGGTAGAGGATAGGATAGGATAGAGGATAGGATAGGATAGAGGATAGGATAGGATACAGCATAGGATAGGATAGAGGATAGGATAGGATTGAGGATAGGATAGGATAGGATAGAGGATAGGTTAGGATAGAGGATAGGATAGGCTAGAGGATAGGATAGGATAGAGGATAGGATAGGATAGAGAATGGGATAGGATAGAGGATACAATAGGATAGAGAATAGGATAGGATAGAGGATAGAATAGGATAGAGGATAGGATAGGAAAGAGGATAGGATAGTATAGAGGATAGGATAGGATAGAGGATTGGATAGGATAGAGGATATTATAGGATAAAGGATAGGATAGGATACAGGATAGGATACGATAGAGTATACGATAGGATAGAAGATAGGATAGGACAAACGGTAGGATACGATTGAGGATAGGATAGGATGGAGGATAGGATAGGAAAGAGGATAGGATAGGGGATTGGATACGATACAGGATAGGATAGGATAGACGATAGGATACGGGATTGGATAGGATAGAGGATAGGATAGGATAGAGGATATTATAGGATAGAGGTTAGGATAGGATAGAGGATAGGATAGGATAGAGGATAGGATAGGATAGAGGATAGGATAAGATTGATGATAGGATAGGGGATTGGATAGGATAGAGGATAGGATAGGATAGAGGATATTATAGGATAGAGGATAGGATAGCATAGAGGATGGGATAGGATAGAGGACACAATAGGATAGAGGATAGGATAGGATAGAGGATAGAATAGGATAGAGGATAGGATAGGAAAGAGGATAGGATAGGGTAGAGGATAGGATAGGATAGAGGATTGGATAGGATAGAGGATATTATAGGATAGAGGATAGGATAAGATTGAGGATAGGATAGGGGATTGGATAGGATAGAGGTTAGGATAGGATAGAGGATATTATAGGATAGACGATAGGATAGGATAGAGGATAGGACAGGATAGAGGATACGATAGGATAGAGGATAGGATAGGATAGAGGATGGGATAGGATAGAGGATTGAATAGGATAGACGATATTATAGGATACAGGATAGGATAGGATAGGGGATAGGATAGGATTGAGGATAGGATAGGATAGAGGATAGGATAGGATAGAGGATAGGATAGGATAGAGGATAGGATAGGATAGAGGACAGGATAGAGGATTGGATAGTATAGAGGATATTTTAGGGTAGAGGATAGGATAGGATAGAGGATAGGATAGAGGATTGGATAGGATAGAGGATATTATAGAATAGAGGAATGGATAGGATAGAGGATTGGATAGGATAGAGGATATCATAGGATAGACGATTGGATAGGATAGAGGATAGGATAGGCTAGAGGATAGGATAGGATAGAGGATAGGATAGGATAGAGGATAGGATAGGATATAGGATAGGATAGGATATATGATATTATAGGATAGAGGATAGGATAGGATAAATGATATTATAGGATAGAGGATAGGATAGGATAGAGGATAGGATAGGACAAAAGGTAGTATAGGATAGAGGATAGAATAGGATATGATAGGATAGGATACGGGATAGGATAGGATTCAGGATAGGATAGGGGACTGGATAGGATAGAGGAGTGAAATAGGATAGAGGATAGGATAGGATAGGGGATAGGATAGGATTGAGGATAGGATAGGATAGAGGACAGGATAGGATAGAGGATAGGATAGGATAGAGGATAGGATAAGATTGAGGATAGGATAGGGGATTGGATAGGATAGAGCATAGGATAGGATAGAGGATAGGATAGGATAGAGGATAGAATAGGATAGAGGATAGGATAGGAAAGAGGATAGGATAGGATAGATAATAGGTTAGGATAGAGGATTGGATAGGATAGAGGATATTATAGGCTGGGGGATAGGATAGGGGATTGGGTGGTATAGAGGATAGGATAGAGGATAGGATAGAGGATTGGATAGAATAGAGGATATTATAGGATAGAGGATAGGATAGGATAGAGGATAGGATAGGATAGATGATAGGATAGGATAGAGGATAGGATAGGATAGAGGATAGGATAGGATAGAGGATTGGATAGGATAGAGGATATTAGAGGATATAGGATAGGATAGGATAGTGGATAGGATAGAGGATAGGATAGGATTGAGGATAGGATAGGATAGAGGATAGGATAGATGATTGGATAGGATAGAGGATTGGATAGGATACAGAATAGGATTGAGGACGGGATAGGATAGAGGATAGGATAGAAGATAGGATAGAGGATAGGATACGATACAGGATAGGATAGGATAGAGGATAGGATAGGGGATTGGATAGGATAGGATAGAGGATATTATAGGAAAGAGGATAGGTTAGGATAGAGGATATTATAGATTAGACTATAGGATAGGATAGAGGATAGGATAGGGGATTGGATAGGATAGAGGATAGGATACGATAGAGCATATTATACGATACAGGATAGGATAGGATAGAGGATAGGATACGATACAGGATAGTATAGGATAGAGGATAGGATAGGGGATTGGATAGGATAGGATAGGATAGAGGATATTATAGGATAGAGCATAGGTTAGGATAGAGGATATTATAGGGTAGACTATAGGATAGGATAGAGGATAGGATAGGGGATAGGATAAGTTAGAGGATGGGAAAGGACAGATGATACGATAGGATAGATGATAGGATAGGATAGAGGATTAGATAGAGGATATTATAGGATAGACGATAGGATAGGATAGAGGATAGGATAGTCTAGAGGTTAGGATAGGATAGGATAGGATAGGGGATTGGATAGGATTCAGGATAGGATAGAGGATAGGATAGGACAAACGGCAGGATAGGATAGAGGATAGGATATGATAGAGGAGAGGAAAGGATAGAGGATAGGATACTATGGAGGATAGGATAGGATAGAGGATTGGATTGGATAGAGGATAGGATACTATAGAGGATAGGATAGGATAGAGGATGGGATAGGATGGAAGATACGATAGGATAGAGAATAGCATAGGATAGATGATATTATAGGAAAGAGGATAGGATATGATAGAGGATACGATATTATAGTGGATAGTATAGGATAGAGGACAGGATAGGATAGAGGATAGGATAGGATAGAAAATAGGATACGACAGAGGATAGGATAGGATAGAGGATGGGATAGTATTGAGGATAGGATAGGATAGAGGATAGGATAGGATTGAGGATAGGATAGGGGATTGGATAGGATAGAGGATAGGATAGGATAGAGGATATTATAGGATAGACGATAGGATAGGATAGAGGATAGGATATCATAGGGATACGATAGGATAGAGGATAGGATAGGATAGAGGACAGGATAGGATAGAGGATAGGATAGGATAGAAAATAGGATACAACAGAGGATAGGATAGGATAGAGGATATTATAGGATAGATGAAAGGATAGGAAGGAGGATGGGATAGGATAGAGGATAGGATAGAGGATTGGATAGGATAGAGAATATTACAGAATAGAGGAATGGATAGGATAGAGGATTGGATAGAATAGAGGATATTATGGGATAGAAGATTGGATAAGATAGAGGATTGGACAGGATACATAATAGCATTCAGGATAGGATAGGATAGAGGATATTATAGGATAGACGATTGGATAGGATAGAGGATAGGATAGGATTGAGGATAGGATCGGATAGAGGATAGGATAGGATAGAGGATAGGATAGGCTAGAGGATAGGATAGGATAGAGGATAGGATAGGATAGAGGATAGGATAGGATATAGGATAGGATAGGATAGAGGATAGGATAGGATAGGATAGAGGATGGGATAGGATAGAGGATACAATAGGATAGAGGATAGGATAGGATAGAGGATAGAATAGGATAGAGGATAGGATAGGAAAGAGGATAGGATAGGGTAGAGGATAGGATAGGATAGAGGATAGGATAGGATATATGATATTACAGGATAGAGGATAGGATAGGATAGATGATAGGGTAGGACAAACGGTAGTATAGGATAGAGGATAGAATAGGATAGGATAGGATAGGATACGGGATAGGATAGGATTCAGGATAGGATAGGGGATTGGATAGCATAGAGGAGTGAAATAGGATAGAGGATAGGATAGGATAGGGGATAGGATAGGATTGAGGATAGGATAGGATAGATGATAGGATAGGATAGAGGATAGGATAGGATAGAGGATAGGATAGGATAGAGGATAGGATAGGATAGAGGATAGGATAGGATAGGATAGAGGATGGGATAGGATAGAGGATACAATAGGATAGAGGATAGGATAGGATAGAGGATAGAATAGGATAGAGGATAGGATAGGAAAGAGGATAGGATAGGGTAGAGGATAGGATAGGATAGAGGATTGGATAGGATAGAGGATATTATAGGATAGAGGATAGGATAAGATTGTGGATAGGATAGGGGATTGGATAGGATAGAGGATAGGATAGGATAGAGGATATTATAGGATAGACGATAGGATAGGATAGAGCATAGGATAGGATAGAGGATACGATAGGATAGAGGATAGGATAGGGGATTGGATAGGATAGAGGATAGGATAGGATAGAGGATAGGATATCATAGGGATACGATAGGATAGAGGATAGGATAGGATAGAGGATAGGATAGGATAGAGGATAGGATAGGAAAGAAAATAGGATACAACAGAGGATAGGATAGGATAGAGGATATTATAGGATCAAGGATAGGATAGGATAGAGGATGGGATAGGATAGAGGATAGGATAGAGGATTGGATAGGATAGAGGATATTATAGAATAGAGGAATGGATAGGATAGAGGATTGGATAGAATAGAGGATATTATGGGATAGAGGATTGGATAAGATAGAAGATTGGATAGGATACATAATAGCATTCAGGATAGGATAGGATAGAGGATATTATAGGATAGACGATTGGATAGGATAGAGGATAGGATAGGATTGAGGATAGGATAGGATAGAGGATAAGATAGGATAGAGGATAGGATAGGATAGAGGATAGGATAGGATAGAGGATAGGATAGGATAGAGGATAGGATAGGATATAGGATAGGATAGGATATATGATATTATAGGATAGAGGATAGGATAGGATAGAGGATAGGATAGGATAGAGGATAGGATAGGATAGAGGATAGGATAGGATAGAGGATGGGATACGATAGAGGATACAATAGGATAGAGGATAGGATAGGATAGAGAATATTTTAGGGTAGAGGATAGGATAGGATAGAGGATAGGATAGCATAGAGGATAGGATAGAGGATTGGATAGGATAGAGGATATTATAGAATAGAGGATTCGATAGAATAGAGGATATTATGGGATAGAGGATTGGATAAGATAGAGGATAGGATAGAGGACAGGATAGAGGATTGGATAGTATAGAGGATATTATAGGATAGATGATTGGATAGGATAGAGGATTGGATAGGATTGAGGATATTATAGGATAGAGGATAGGATAAGATTGAGGATAGGATAGGATAGAGGATAGGATATGATAGAGGTTAGGATAGGATAGAGGATAGGATAGGATAGATTATAGGATACAACAGAGGATAGGATAGGATAGAGGATATTATAGGATAAAGGATAGGATAGGATAGAGGATAGGATAATATAGAGGATAGGATAGAGGATTTGATTGGATAGAGGATATTATAGAATAGAGGAATGGATAGGATAGAAAATTGGATAGAATAGAGGATATTATGGGATAGAGGATTGGATAAGATAGAGGATTGGATAGGATACATAATATCATTCAGGATAGGATAGGATAGAGGATATTATAGGATAGACGATTGGATAGGATAGAGGATAGGATAGGATTGAGGATAGGATAGGATAGGATAGAGGATAGGATAGGATAGAGGATAGGATCGGCTAGAGGATAAGATAGGATAGAGGATAGGATAGGATAGAGGATAGGGTAGGATATATGATATTATAGGATAGAGGATAGGATAGGTTAGAGGATAGGATAGGACAAACGGTAGTATACGATAGAGGATAGAATAGGATAGGATAGGATAGGATACGGGATAGGATAGGATAGAGGATACGATAGGATAGATTATAGGATAGGATAGAGGATAGGATAGGATAGAAGATAGGATAGGACAGAAAATACGATACGACAGAGGATAGGATAGGATAGAGGATAGGATAGGATAGGGGATAGGATAGGATTGAGGATAGGATAGGATAGAGGATAGGATAGGATAGAGGATAGGATAGGATAGACGATACGATAGGATAGAAAATAGGGTACAACAGAGGATAGGATAGGATAGAGGATATTATAGGATAAAGGATAGGATAGGATAGAGGATAGGATAATATAGAGGATAGGATAGAGGATTGGATAGGATAGAGGATATTATAGAATAGAGGAATGGATAGGATAGAGAATTGGATAGAATAGAGGATATTATGGGATAGAGGATTGGATAAGATAGAGGATTGGATAGGATACATAATAGCATTCAGGATAGGATAGGATAGAGGATATTATAGGATAGACGATTGGATAGGATAGAGGATAGGATAGGATTGAGGATAGGATAGGATAGGATAGAGGATAGGATAGGATAGAGGATAGGATCGGCTAGAGGATAGGATAGGATAGAGGATAGGATAGGATAGAGGATAGGATAGGATATAGGATACGATAGGATATATGATATTATAGGATAGAGGATAGGATAGGATAGAGGATAGGATAGGATATATGTTATTATAGGATAGAGGATAGGATAGGATAGAGGATAGGGTAGGATATATGATATTATAGGATAGAGGATAGGATAGGTTAGAGGATAGGATAGGACAAATGGTAGTATACGATAGAGGTTAGAATAGGATAGGATAGGATAGGATACGGGATAGGATAGGATTCAGGATAGGATAGGGTATTGGATAGGATAGAGGAGTGAAATAGGATAGAGGATAGGATAGGATAGGGGATAGGATAGGATTGAGGATAGGATAGGACAAACGGTAGAATAGGATAGAGGATAGGATAGGACAAACGGTAGAATAGGATAGAGGATAGGATAGGCTATAGGATAGGATAGGATAGGGGATAGGATAGGATTGAGGATAGGATAGGATAGAGGATAGGATAGAGGATAGGATAGAGGATAGGATAGGATAGAGGATAGGATAGGATAGAGGATTGCATAGGATAGAGGATATTATAGGATAGAGGATAGGATAGGATAGGGGATAGGTTAGGATCAGCCCGGGAGTGGCGCGATAGCCTTCCCGGGACGAGGGAGGGCGAGAGGCGGGCCGTTCGGGCCATCCTCCCGGTGTTCGATCAATGGAACAGGGGATGGATGGGGCATAGGGTCTCCTACCGTGTGACGCAGGTGATGAGCGGGCACGGGTGCTGCGGCGACTACCTGTGTCGCATCGGGAGGGAGACCGAGGAGGCGTGTCACCACTGCGGCGAGCCGCGGGACACGGCGCAACACACTCTGGAGGAGTGTCCGGCATGGGGGGGAGAGCGCCGTGCCCTGCGGCGCGCGGTGGGCCACGACCTCTCGCTCGCGGCTGTTGTCGCTGCGGCAGCCGGTGGCGAGGAGGCGTGGAGGGGGTTCGCTTCCTTCTGCGAGCGGGTTATGCTGCGGAAGGAGGCTGCGGAACGGGATCGGGAGCGTAATCACGATCCCGGCCGAAGGGTGGGGAGGCGCCGCAGGGTACGCCCCGGGGGCGTACCCCCGTTGCGACGCCTCTGACGCGAGCGGGGACGCCCTTGATGATCTCGAGGCGGGGGATCGGATATCCCCTTACACTCGGTCACCAACGGCGTCCCCGGAGGCCGCCGGGCATCTCGGTCGGGGGCCCGGAAGCTCATCGGGCGGCCTAACAGGGGGGGAAGGCGCCACGTCGTCCGTTGCGTGGTGCCTTCGGATAGAGTAGGTACGGGAGGGGGCCGCGTCCCCCCCCTGGGTGGTATGCTAAGGCGGGGGCACACCGGATTGACATGCGCGCGCAGAGCACGGGTGCCCCCAGGAGTCTAGGGACGGACGGGGAGGAGTTAGTGGGTATACTCGGCGTTGCACCAACCAGCCGAGGAGTCCCACATAACCCGGACCACCCCCCCCCGGGGGGGTTCGGGTATCCGTAACGAGATTACCTCCTCGAAAAAAAAAAAAAAAAAAAAAAGGGGATAGGTTAGGATAGAGGATATTATAGGATAGACGAGAGGATAGGATAGAGGATAGGATAGGATAGAGGATACGATAGGATAGATTATAGGATAGGATAGAGGATAGGATAGGATAGAAGATAGGATAGGACAGAAAATAGGATACGACAGAGGATAGGATAGGATAGAGGATAGGATAGGATAGGGGATAGGATAGGATTGAGGATAGGATAGGATAGAGGATAGGATAGGATAGAGGATAGGATAGGATAGACGATACGATAGGATAGAAAATAGGATACAACAGAGGATAGGATAGGATAGAGGATATTATAGGATAAAGGATAGGATAGGATAGAGGATAGGATAATATAGAGGATAGGATAGAGGATTGGATAGGATAGAGGATATTATAGAATAGAGGAATGGATAGGATAGAGAATTGGATAGAATAGAGGATATTATGGGATAGAGGATTGGATAAGATAGAGGATTGGATAGGATACAGAATAGCATTCAGGATAGGATAGGATAGAGGATATTATAGGATAGACGATTGGATAGGATAGAGGATAGGATAGGATTGAGGATAGGATAGGATAGGATAGAGGATAGGATAGGATAGAGGATAGGATCGGCTAGAGGATAGGATAGGATAGAGGATAGGATAGGATAGAGGATAGGATAGGATAGAGGATAGGATAGGATATAGGATACGATAGGATATATGATATTATAGGATAGAGGATAGGATAGGATAGAGGATAGGATAGGATATATGATATTATAGGATAGAGGATAGGATAGGATAGAGGATAGGGTAGGATATATGATATTATAGGATAGAGGATGTAACCGTATCGATTACATATCGATCAAGCAACGCGTTGCCCGAGTGACGCGGGCCCCCACCACAGCGTTCCGCGTCGTCCTGCTGTCCTTTTCGTAACAAAGGATCGCAGGATCTCCCACTAATTAGCATGCGCAAGCATCGATCCCCACTCGATAGCGATCGAAGGAGGTCGATGCGAGCGATAGATCCAGCACTCTACGTCTAGACGCGATCGGGCGAACACGCGGATCCGGGAAGATCCCATAAATTCGGTACGCGGCGGTGAGAGTCAAACCGACTCGGGAACGATAGTCAAACCGACTACGTTGCCCTCGCCTCGCGCACACCTCAAACCGAGGAGCTGGTCGTGCAAACCGCACGACAGCAAATAAACATCATAGTAATCCAGGTGAGGTGACGAGACGAGGATAACGTGTCAATCCCGAGTGTCTTCCATCTTTGAGAATATCGTGTCGTAGTCCACGTACGGGTTAGTGCAGTAGAAGTTACCTCCCCGATACCGGAAGGCATCTTAACCCACTGAAAGTGACGATTGATGCAATCCTCAGGGTCAGAAGAGTAACGGACACTTTGTACTCGTCGCCATACTTGTACTCTTCCTGAGAAATCAGCCGAGTGCGAGTGTGCTGCGACGGCCCTCCGGGAATCACGAACATCGCGTCGTGATACGCGTACGGGTTAGTGCGGTTGAAGTCACCTCCCCGACACCGGAAGGCATCGTAACCCGCTACCAGCGACGATCGATGCAATCCTCAGGGTCGGAAGAGTGACGGACACTTTGTACGCGTCGCCACACTTGTACTCTTCCTGAGAAATCAGCCGAGTACGGGGGTGCTGCGACGGCCCTCCGGGATCACGAATATCGCGTTGTGATCCGCGTACGGGTTAGTGCGGTTGAAGTCACCTCCCCGACACCGGAAAGCATCGTAACCCACTACCAGTGACGATCGATGCGATCCTCAGGGTCGGAAGAGTGACGGACACTTTGTACGCGACGCCACACTTGCACTCTTCCTGAGAAATCAGCCGAGTGCAAGTGTGCTGCGGCGGCCCTCCGTCAGTCGGGTAAATCGTGACGCGTTCACATCCGTCGAAAGACCGTCACGAAATCATAAAAGAATACCGAACGCGAATCGCGCTATCGAGCCGAAACATCTAGGCGTAGAGGCCATTGAAATCAAACGAGCGCACCACCACGGTGATGATTTATATAATAGAGCTTAATGAAATGGGCGAATATTAAACTAGAATTGTATACTCAATAGAATTTAAAGTCGTACTGCGTCACGCGAACGCATAAACAAATTGTAAAGCATTAAGGACAAAATATACTGTCATTCTACCTCCCACATCATCTCCGATTGATTTAAAAGTAGATAGAACCTCTCCGTCTCACAGACACGAACCGAGCTATCCAAGGGTGGTAACCGTCCCTTGATTCAAGAAGTGTGATCATTGCCGATCACGCACAGGAAGCGTTAAAAGATAAAATAAACGGTTACATATTTGGCGCCCGAACAGGGACGGCGAGGTTCAGGTACATTAAACCAGTCGGAATTGATCTTAAACATGTCAACTGAAACTCGAGCAAGGTCGCGGAAAAATCCGGGGACACCAGTCGTTGTGAGAAATATCGAGTCAGGTTCCGGGACAAACGTAGTTTCTCCGCCAAAAGACCAACTTGACGACCACCTTGACGCGATGAGTATAGAGCAGTTGCGCGATTTGATTCGCGACTTACGATCAAAAATTTCGCGACAGGACGAACGAATCCTCCAACTCGAGGTTAAGCTCGCCGCGGGGATGGGTATGCACGTTGAAAACGCGGAAGCCCGTGCACAAATTGCTGACTGGAAACTCGCAGTAGAATCACGATTAGATCGCGAAATAGAGGCCAACAAAAAACGCGAACAAGAACTCGATGCGAGGTTAGCCGAAATCAGGGAAACCATGATTAGCAACGACGAGTTATACGACAGGATTAGTGCGCACAAGCGCGAGATGCGAGATTGGAGGCGCGAAATAGAAACACGAATTGACCGCGAATCACTGCTGGCCGCAGAGATCGAGGAGCGTCTCCGTAAGGAGATGCACGACGGCTTCGACGAAGTTCTCGCGCTGTCGGAGATACCACGCCGCGTTGCCTCACATGAAGATGCAAGAGAACCTCATTCTCGTGAGCAACGCATCGAACAACACATCTCAAGAGGGATGAACCGTCCACGCGTCTCCATCCAGCCAGAGGCTCCCAATAACCGATGGCAAGCGTACGAATCCACGAGGTTAGAGGCATCGCAATTTGCCGCATCAAGGCCATTCGCCGTAAAACCCAAACTCCCAGTTTTCGAGGGAAAAGCTACGGAAAAACCTCCGAGGTTTCTCCGCGAGATGCGGCAATTCATCGAGGCCGCACGAGTGCCAGACGATGAGCTAAAGTTTATCATTACGCAGGCACTAAAAGGGGTGGCAAGCGAATGGTGGGACATAGTCACCGAACAAGTGACTTCGTGGAATCATTTTTCCCGACTATTCCTCGAACGATTTTGGAGCACGGCCATCCAAAGAAAAATAAAGGATAACCTCGATTCCGGTGTATATCGCCCAGAACCCGGATTGACACGCGTGGCGTATGCCATGAGGTTGATCGGAGGCGCACGTGACCTCGTACCACGACCTGCTGACGAGGAAATCGTATTGTCTCTTGCCCGACATTTTACGCAAGCAGTGGACGACTGCGTTTTGGGACAGAACATAACTACCATCGATTCGTTCTTGGCTTTATTAGAACGATTCGATAATGGCGGAACGGTCAACCGGCAGCGGACGAACGAAAGACAATCTGGCGAAAAGGAATGGATTCCACGTCCGAGCTACGAACCACCACCCCGGAGCCAAACATACGGGTCGAGCGGGCCGCGCCCGCAGTCCAACGAAACTAGCCAACGACCTTCAAGGGAACCTCAGCGTCAAATGGGCGAGTATCAACGCAGGGCGCCAGAAATCCCACGTCCATCTAGGAAAAATTATTCACAGCAAGAGCGGCGTCCCGAGGGTCGAAATCAGGAGGATCGACGATGGAATCCTCGCCCGACTCACATTCGAGCGGCGCAGGTAGAGGAAGAAAACCCTGAAGAAGGCATTGGAATTGGTGAAGAAGAAATATCCATCTCGGAAAACGAGTAAGGAGGAACTCAGAAGAACATCTGAGCGACTTCCCCACTCAGATAAGAGCCACCTCCAAGGAACCATCTAGGGAAGACCTCTGCTTAACAGTTGGATCGATTTTCGGAGACCTCCGACGTGACCTCACCAACGAGGAATGTCACCAATCAAGACCAGTCCTAGGGACCAATAACAGTCCAGAGGTCTACTTGAAAATCGAGGGCGTTCCCGTTAAAGCTCTCGTCGATACAGGCAGCACCGTAACAGCTATGTCAGAAGAATGGTACCTAAAACATCAAGGTCACTTGAAGAAGTGCCCCATGCTACCAGTCTCGGGAGCAGTCGTAATTGGAGCAACGGGCAGTAAATCAGCCCGACTGAAAAAACAAATATGGGTAACCATCACGCACCCAGAGGTTACATTAGAAGCTCCGGTAGTAATCGTTCCCGGACTAATCTGTGATCTGATCATAGGCGTAGACACGTTACGAAAGTCAAAGGCTACGATCGACTTTGCAAATGACACACTAATAATATCAACCGACAGAACAGGAGTCGTCATCAAGATGAGTCAAGAAAGTGCCGAAACGGAAGCGCTCAGAACAATAAAAGGTTCTGTCACGCGTCAAGACAATCTAACATCATTGGAAGCCGTTCAAGCAACTCCCCGGCAAAAGAAAGAACTGCAACGGGTGATCGAGTCCTTTCCCCGAGTTTGGAAAGAGGAGATAGGACGTCTTACGTGCTATGAACATCACCTGCACGTAAAGGCGGACACCCCGTATTTTTGCAGGACATATCCCACACCACTAAAATATCTAGAGGCGGCCGATGCGGAGATACAAAGAATGCTGGACAATAACATCATACAACCCAGCAAGAGCCCGTATATCAATCCAGTGGTTCCCGTATTAAAAAAGAACGGATCGCTCCGTCTATGTCTGGACGCCAGAATGCTGAATCAAGCTCTTGTTGACGACCACGAAATGTCAGAAACACCGGATGCAATCTTCCAACGCTTCAAGAAGGTGGATTTTCTCACAAGTCTCGATCTAACGAGCAGCTTCTGGCAAATTCCACTAACAAAAGCATCACGAAAGTACACTGCTTTCATGTATCGCGGGAGGTGCTATGAATACGTAGTAACACCGTTTGGCCTCAAGACAAGCAGTGCAAGTCTGGTCAGAGCCCTACGGCGGGTACTTGAAGGAATGGAGGGCTTCGTGGTGAACTTCATTGATGATATCTTATGCTTCTCAAGAACATTCGAAGAGCACATGCAACACCTGACGACCTTGTTGGAGCGATTGGAGGCGCACAACCTTACTGTCAACTTGGATAAATGTCACTTTATGAGACGAGAAATCAAATTCCTCGGCCACGTCTTGTCGGCAGAAGGATTGAAACAAGATCCGGAAAAACTCGCAGCAATTCGAGAATTTCCGGTACCACGAAACGTAAAACAGCTACGTGGATTTCTCGGACTCATAAATTACTACAGCAAGTTCACGGACAAGCATGCTGATGTCACAACACCATTACTGACCCTCTTAAAAAAGGGAAAACGATGGTCATGGAACGAGGCACAAGAGGCAGCGCTCGAAAAAGCGAAGCAAATTTTCTGTAAAGAAGTGGCACTGCAATATGCGGACGCCAGCAGAGAATTTTACCTGGCCACCGACGCGAGCTTCGTTGCAGTCGGAGCCGTGATCGAGCAGCGAGACGCGACGGGAAATCTGCGGCCAGTAGCATTCGCGAGTCGAACGTTGAAAGGACCAGAATTAACGTATTTTACCACCGAAAAAGAATTATTAGCGATAGTCTGGGCATTGGGAAAGTTTAGATCCTATGTATATGGTGCAAAAATAATACTGTTAACTGACCACAAGGCAATCACTTTCCTAATGAGCAGTAAGCTATTAAACCAGCGTCTCACGCGGTGGATTTTGTCAATTCAAGATTACCGCGTCGAAATTCGGTACCGACCGGGCAAGGAAAACATCCCAGCAGACGTAATGAGCCGGTCGTATAACGAGTCAGACAAAGACAACGTAGGCCGCGAAACTCGAGTACCCATCCTCGCCGCGGTGGCGCAAGCCATGTCCACGAAACTCGCAAAGGCGCTTAAAAGTTTGTCTAATTGGCAACAGGGGGACGACAGGATCCGCGCGATTATAGAAAAGTATTCCCGGCAGGATAAATGTACCATCAAAAGGTATAGAATCCACGAGAATACTTTATATCACGTGGATCGGACCGGTAAAGTCAGGGCCGTGATTCCCGCTCAGCTGCGTGACCGACTAATTACGGAAGTGCATGAAATATACGCGCATCTCGGTAGCGACAAAACCATAGCACTTGTTGCTGAAAGTTTTTATGTTCCAAAACTTCACCGATATGCGCGTAAATTGATAGCTACGTGCGATATTTGTCAACGTGTTAAAATTCCAACACATGCTTTGCATTTCGATCTGCAAACAATTTTGCCCAAAAAGCCACTAGAGATCGTTTCAATAGACTACTATGGTCCATTACCAACATCAAGGGGAGGTGTCAAATATATCTTAGTAATTGAAGAACTATTTACTAAGTTCGTTAAGCTCTATTCTGTTAAAAACGCGACGACGGCAATAACGCTCACGCGCATCTTTAAAAACTACATCCCGCAATATGGTAAGCCACAGAAAATGCTGACGGACCATGGGACCCAATTCACCTCTAAAAAGTGGACACAGAGGTTACACGAAGAAGGGATCCAACACATATTATCATCGGTTAGACATCCTCAAAGTAACCCTGTCGAGAGAGTGAATCGCGAAATTGGGCGAATATTCCGCACGCTAGCGGCAAAGGCACATACATCGTGGGCCATATGGGTGAAAGTGGTGGAAACCTGCTGTAACGAGGTGATACACGACAGTACGGGTTTCACGCCGATGGAGCTCCTTCTGGGAAAACCGCCCACACGACCATGGACCAAATGGTTTATTCAAGAAAAACTGAGCGACGGAACAGTGGAACAAAAATTGCAACTAGCATTCCGTAATGTGTCACGAAAGGCGCATAAACGATGCGAACGAGCAAACAAGGGTAGGACGCACGTACAATTTGACATCGGTGACACTGTCCTGCTAAGAACGAATCCCATTTCAAACGCCGTTGAGCGAGAAGTCGCCAAGTTTTTTCACCTATACGAAGGACCGTACGAGGTGAAAGAGAGAAAAGGTCCCGCGACGTACGTTCTGCGACGCCCGCAGACAGGAGCTATCAGAGGCACATTCCACGCGACAAGTCTCCGGCAATATCATCGGCCAGACAAGGAAGCACATAACGTAAACACAACAGGTACGATGTGAACAAAGCCAACGTGCAAAACTAGAGCACCCAGCAGATAAACAGAATTATGTCGAGGCAAGGATTCCAAGAATCCCCAAACCGATGGCCTATAAATACGCGCGGAAACTAACATTGAGACACAGTTCGCAATGGAAAACCAAAACGTAACCGTTGAGAAACGCGAGGTGGGCACGCAGGCCTACGCCTCATGGGCTATGGTGTCCAGGCCCACACAAACGGGGATGGATCTCCATTATCACGAAATCCCAGAATTAACGATACCGACAATAGTACCGCGGCCCTGGTCCATCGGTCGTGGATCCCGGTATCGTGGCGGCGTGGCCACGCAAGCCACGCTACGAAAAACTCACGCACGGGTACAAACACCGAAGAAGGGTCCGTTAACTGGGACCACTAGGGTCAGTCACCAGATTAAACCCTCCACAACGGCTGGTCCGTCAACGCCGGTGAAGGAATTAGACCTCTCGTGGGAGGTAATCCCACAGGATAACGACAACCATCGCCAGCCGCATGCAGCGGAACTCAGCCCGGGGCTTCCTCCGGAGTCTTCAAAGGAAAACCTGGATTTCTCCTGGGACCAGGTGGAAGACTACGAGGTGGAGGTAGCCGACCTGGATCCCAAGGACCCACTCGGCCTCCTCCCGCTCACGGAAGAGCTCATCCACGAGCTGCTAGAATCACCACGAAACGATAAGCGATAAAAAAGAAAAATAATTAGTTTTTTTTTTTCTTTTCGTTTTACTCTTAGTTATATAAGTTAATATAAATTCTAAGGTACGTGCAAAAGAGCCCGTTTGCTCAAGGCAATATTATAAAGGCAAGGCAAGGTAATATTACTTTTTTTTGTTAAATTTCAAAGCAGTATATTTTCTTTTCTCTCCTTCTGTTGTTACATTAAGCGTAAAGGGATGCGCAAAAGAAATGTCTTTTTTTTTGTTTGTTGGTGACACATAGAAATTTTTAGTTATTATTAAGGGTGCGCAAAAGAACGTCAGTATGCTCGTTTACTCAAGTCAATATTATTTTATTAATTCTCAAAACAATATATTTTTTTTTTCTCTTTTCTCCTCTTTTCCGTTATGTTACATCAAGTTTGAGTGGGAACGCAAAATAAAAATTTTCTTTTAAGAGTCCTCGTTTGGTCAAGTAAATATTATTTAGTTAAATGTCAGAGCAATATATTTTCCTTTCGTTTTCAAGAACTTTGTTTGTTTATACATCGCGACTGCAGTGCATCTAGACTGCGTTCCTGCGACGGCAGTCGCGAATTCAGTGGGGGGGGGCATATGTAACCGTATCGATTACATATCGATCAAGCAACGCGTTGCCCGAGTGACGCGGGCCCCCACCACAGCGTTCCGCGTCGTCCTGCTGTCCTTTTCGTAACAAAGGATCGCAGGATCTCCCACTAATTAGCATGCGCAAGCATCGATCCCCACTCGATAGCGATCGAAGGAGGTCGATGCGAGCGATAGATCCAGCACTCTACGTCTAGACGCGATCGGGCGAACACGCGGATCCGGGAAGATCCCATAAATTCGGTACGCGGCGGTGAGAGTCAAACCGACTCGGGAACGATAGTCAAACCGACTACGTTGCCCTCGCCTCGCGCACACCTCAAACCGAGGAGCTGGTCGTGCAAACCGCACGACAGCAAATAAACATCATAGTAATCCAGGTGAGGTGACGAGACGAGGATAACGTGTCAATCCCGAGTGTCTTCCATCTTTGAGAATATCGTGTCGTAGTCCACGTACGGGTTAGTGCAGTAGAAGTTACCTCCCCGATACCGGAAGGCATCTTAACCCACTGAAAGTGACGATTGATGCAATCCTCAGGGTCAGAAGAGTAACGGACACTTTGTACTCGTCGCCATACTTGTACTCTTCCTGAGAAATCAGCCGAGTGCGAGTGTGCTGCGACGGCCCTCCGGGAATCACGAACATCGCGTCGTGATACGCGTACGGGTTAGTGCGGTTGAAGTCACCTCCCCGACACCGGAAGGCATCGTAACCCGCTACCAGCGACGATCGATGCAATCCTCAGGGTCGGAAGAGTGACGGACACTTTGTACGCGTCGCCACACTTGTACTCTTCCTGAGAAATCAGCCGAGTACGGGGGTGCTGCGACGGCCCTCCGGGATCACGAATATCGCGTTGTGATCCGCGTACGGGTTAGTGCGGTTGAAGTCACCTCCCCGACACCGGAAAGCATCGTAACCCACTACCAGTGACGATCGATGCGATCCTCAGGGTCGGAAGAGTGACGGACACTTTGTACGCGACGCCACACTTGCACTCTTCCTGAGAAATCAGCCGAGTGCAAGTGTGCTGCGGCGGCCCTCCGTCAGTCGGGTAAATCGTGACGCGTTCACATCCGTCGAAAGACCGTCACGAAATCATAAAAGAATACCGAACGCGAATCGCGCTATCGAGCCGAAACATCTAGGCGTAGAGGCCATTGAAATCAAACGAGCGCACCACCACGGTGATGATTTATATAATAGAGCTTAATGAAATGGGCGAATATTAAACTAGAATTGTATACTCAATAGAATTTAAAGTCGTACTGCGTCACGCGAACGCATAAACAAATTGTAAAGCATTAAGGACAAAATATACTGTCATTCTACCTCCCACATCATCTCCGATTGATTTAAAAGTAGATAGAACCTCTCCGTCTCACAGACACGAACCGAGCTATCCAAGGGTGGTAACCGTCCCTTGATTCAAGAAGTGTGATCATTGCCGATCACGCACAGGAAGCGTTAAAAGATAAAATAAACGGTTACAAGGATAGGATAGGATAGAGGATAGGATAGGATAGAGGATAGGATAGGATATATGATATTATAGGATAGAGGATAGGATAGGATAGAGGATAGGATAGGATATATGATATTATAGGATAGAGGATAGGATAGGATAGAGGATAGGGTGGGATATATGATATTATAGGATAGAGGATAGGATAGGATAGAGGATAGGATAGGACAAACGGTAGTATAGGATAGAGGATAGAATAGGATATGATAGGATAGGATACGGGATAGGATAGGATTCAGGATAGGATAGGGGATTGGATAGGATAGAGGAGTGAAATAGGATAGAGGACAGGATAGGATAGGGGATAGGATAGGATTGAGGATAGGATAGGATAGAGGATAGGATAGGATAGAGGATAGGATAGGATACGGGATAGGATAGGATTCAGGATAGGATAGGGGATTGGATAGGATAGATGAGTGAAATAGGATAGAGGATAGGATAGGATAGGGGATTGGATAGGATAGAGGATAGAATAGGATAGGATAGGATAGGATACGGGATAGGATAGGATTCACGATAGGATAGGGGATTGGATAGGACAGAGGAGTGAAATAGGATAGAGGATAGGATAGGATAGGATACGGGATAGGATAGGATTCACGATAGGATAGGGGATTGGATAGGATAGAGGAGTGAAATAGGATAGAGGATAGGATAGGATAGGGGATAGGATAGGATTGAGGATAGGATAGGATAGAGGATAGGATAGGATAGAGGATAGGATAGGATAGACGATAGGATAGGATAGAGGATGGGATAGGATAGAGGATAGGATAAGATAGAGGATGGGATAGGATAGAGGATAAAATAGGATAGAGGATAGGATAGGATAGAGGATATTTTAGGATAGAGGATAAGATAGGATAGAGGATAGGATAGGATAGAGGATAGGATAGGATAGGATAGAGGATAGGATAGGATAGAGGATAGGATAGGATAGAGGATAGGATAGGATAGAGGATAGGATAGGATAGAGGATAGGATAGGATAGAGGATAGGATAGGATAGGGGATAGGATAGGATTGAGGATAGGATAGGATAGAGGATAGGATAGGATAGACGATAGGATAGGATAGAGGATGGGATAGGATAGAGGATAGGATAAGATAGAGGATGGGATAGGATAGAGGATAAAATAGGATAGAGGATAGGATAGGATAGAGGATATTTTAGGATAGAGGATAAGATAGGATAGAGGATAGGATAGGATAGAGGATAGGATAGGATAGGATAGAGGATAGGATAGGATAGAGGATAGGATAGGATAGAGGATAGGATAGGATAGAGGATAGGATAGGATAGAGGATAGGATAGGATAGAGGATAGGATAGGATAGAGGATAGGATAGGATAGAGGATAGGATAGGATAGAGGATAGGATAGGATATATGATATTATAGGATAGAGGATAGGATAGGATAGAGGATAGGGTAGGATATATGATATTATAGGATAGAGGATAGGATAGGATAGAGGATAGGATAGGACAAACGGTAGTATAGGATAGAGGATAGAATAGGAAATGATAGGATAGGATACGGGATAGGATAGGATTCAGGATAGGATAGGGGATTGGATAGGATAGAGGAGTGAAATAGGATAGAGGATAGGATAGGATAGGGGATAGGTTAGGATAGAGGATATTATAGGATAGACGAGAGGATAGGATAGAGGATAGGATAGGATAGAGGATACGATAGGATAGATTATAGGATAGGATAGAGGATAGGATAGGATAGAGGATAGGATAAGGTAGAGGATAGGATAGGATAGAGGATTGGATAGGACAGAGGATATTATAGGATAGAGGATAGGATAAGATTGAGGATAGGATAGGGGATTGGATAGGATAGAGGATAGGATAGGATAGAGGATATTATAGGATAGACGATAGGATAGGATAGAGGATAGGACAGGATAGAGGATACGATAGGATAGAGGATAGGATAGGGTAGAGGATAGGATCGGATAGAGGATTGGATAGGATAGAGGATATTATAGGATAGAGGATAGGATAAGATTGATGATAGGATAGGGGATTGGATAGGATAGAGGATAGGATAGGATAGAGGATATTATAGGATAGACGATAGGATAGGATAGAGGATAGGACAGGATACAGGATACGATAGGATAGAGGATAGGATAGGATAGAGGATAGGATAGGATAGAGGATTGAATAGGATAGACGATATTATAGGATACAGGATAGGATAGGATAGGCGATAGGATAGGATAGAGGATAGGATAGGATAGAGGATAGGATAGGGTAGAGGATAGGATAGGATAGAGGACAGGATAGAGGATTGGATAGTATAGAGGATATTTTAGGGTAGAGGATAGGATAGGATAGAGGATAGGATAGAGGATTGGATAGGATAGAGGATATTATAGAATAGAGGAATGGATAGGATAGAGGATTGGATAGGATAGAGGATATCATAGGATAGACGATTGGATAGGATAGAGGATAGGATAGGATTGAGGATAGGATAGGATAGAGGATAGGATAGGATAGAGGATAGGATAAGGTAGAGGATAGGATAGGATAGAGGATTGGATAGGATAGAGGATATTATAGGATAGAGGATAGGATAAGATTGAGGATAGGATAGGGGATTGGATAGGATAGAGGATAGGATAGGATAGAGGATATTATAGGATAGACGATAGGATAGGATAGAGGATAGGACAGGATAGAGGATACGATAGGATAGAGGATATGATAGGATAGAGGATAGAATAGGATAGAGGATTGAATAGGATAGACGATATTATAGGATACAGGATAGGATAGGATAGGGGATAGGATAGGATTGAGGATACGATAGGATAGAGGATAGGATAGGATAGAGGATAGGATAGGATAGAGGATAGGATAGGATAGAGGATAGGATAGGATAGAGGATAGGATAGGATAGAGGACAGGATAGAGGATTGGATAGTATAGAGGATATTTTAGGGTAGAGGATAGGATAGGATAGAGGATAGGATAGAGGATTGGATAGGATAGAGGATACTATAGAATAGAGGAATGGATAGGATAGAGAATTGGATAGGATAGAGGATATCATAGGATAGACGATTGGATAGGATAGAGGATAGGATAGGATTGAGGATAGGATAGGATAGCATAGAGGATAGGATAGGATAGAGGATAGGATAGGCTAGCGGATAGGATAGGATAGAGGATAGGATAGGATAGAGGATAGGATAGGATAGAGGATAGGATAGGATATAGGATAGGATAGGATATATGATATTATAGGATAGAGGATAGGATAGGATAAACGGTAGTATAGGATAGAGGATAGAATAGGATAGGATAGAATAGGATACGGGATAGGATAGGATTCAGGATAGGATAGGGGATTGGATAGAATAGAGGACTGAAATAGGAGAGAGGATAGGATAGGATAGTGGATAGGATAGGATTGAGGATAGGATAGGATAGAGGATAGGATAGGATAGAGGATAGGATAGGATAGAGGATACGATAGGATAGAGGATACGGTAGGATAGAGGATACAATAGGATAGAAGATAGGATAGGATAGAGAATTGGATAGGATACAGGATTGCATTGAGGATAGGATAGGATAGAGGATACAATAGGATATAGGATAGGATAGGATAAAGGATGGGATAGTATTGAGGATAGGATAGGGGATTGGATAGTACAAACGGTAGGATAGAGGATAGGGTAGGATATATGATATTATAGGATAGAGGATAGGGTAGGATATATGATATTATAGGATAGAGGATAGGTTAGGATAGAGGATAGGATAGGCTAGAGGATAGGATAGGATAGAGGATAGGATAGGATAGAGGATGGGATAGGATAGAGGATACAATAGGATAGAGGATAGGATATAATAGAGGACAGGATAGGATAGAGGATAGGATAGGACAGAAAATAGGATAGAATAGAGAATAGAATAGGATAGGATAGGATAGGATAGGGGATAGGATAGGATTGAGGATAGTGTAGGATAGACGATATTATAGGATAGAGGATAGGATAGGATAGGGGATAGGATAGGATTGAGGATAGGATAGGATAGAGGATAGGATAGGATAGAGGATAGGATAGGATAGAGGATAGGATAGGATAGAGGACAGGATAGAGGATTGGATAGTATAGAGGATATTTTAGGGTAGAGGATAGGATAGGATAGAGGATAGGATAGGATAGAGGATAGGATAGGATAGAGGATATTATAGAATAGAGGAATGGATAGGATAGAGGATTGGATAGGATAGAGGATATCATAGGATAGACGATTGGATAGGATAGAGGATAGGATAGGATTGAGGATAGGATAGGATAGGATTGAGGATAGGATAGGATAGAGGATACAATAGGATAGAGGATAGGATAGGATAGAGGATTGCATTGAGGATAGGATAGGATAGAGGATACAATACTATATAGGATAGGATAGGATAGAGGATGGGATAGTATTGAGGATAGGATAGGGGATTGGATAGGACAAACGGTAGTATAGGATAGAGGATAGAATAGGATAGGATAGGATAGGATAGGATACGGGATAGGATAGGATTCAGGATAGGATAGAGGATTGGATAGTATAGAGGATATTTTAGGGTAGAGGATAGGATAGGATAGAGGATAGGATAGAGGATTGGATAGGATAGAGGATACTATAGAATAGAGGAATGGATAGGATAGAGAATTGGATAGGATAGAGGATATCATAGGATAGACGATTGGATAGGATAGAGGATAGGATAGGATTGAGGATAGGATAGGATAGCATAGAGGATAGGATAGGATAGAGGATAGGATAGGCTAGCGGATAGGATAGGATAGAGGATAGGATAGGATAGAGGATAGGATAGGATAGAGGATAGGATAGGATATAGGATAGGATAGGATATATGATATTATAGGATAGAGGATAGGATAGGATAAACGGTAGTATAGGATAGAGGATAGAATAGGATAGGATAGAATAGGATACGGGATAGGATAGGATTCAGGATAGGATAGGGGATTGGATAGAATAGAGGACTGAAATAGGAGAGAGGATAGGATAGGATAGTGGATAGGATAGGATTGAGGATAGGATAGGATAGAGGATAGGATAGGATAGAGGATAGGATAGGATAGAGGATACGATAGGATAGAGGATACGGTAGGATAGAGGATACAATAGGATAGAAGATAGGATAGGATAGAGAATTGGATAGGATACAGGATTGCATTGAGGATAGGATAGGATAGAGGATACAATAGGATATAGGATAGGATAGGATAAAGGATGGGATAGTATTGAGGATAGGATAGGGGATTGGATAGTACAAACGGTAGGATAGAGGATAGGGTAGGATATATGATATTATAGGATAGAGGATAGGGTAGGATATATGATATTATAGGATAGAGGATAGGTTAGGATAGAGGATAGGATAGGCTAGAGGATAGGATAGGATAGAGGATAGGATAGGATAGAGGATGGGATAGGATAGAGGATACAATAGGATAGAGGATAGGATAGAATAGAGGACAGGATAGGATAGAGGATAGGATAGGACAGAAAATAGGATAGAATAGAGAATAGAATAGGATAGGATAGGATAGGATAGGGGATAGGATAGGATTGAGGATAGTGTAGGATAGACGATATTATAGGATAGAGGATAGGATAGGATAGGGGATAGGATAGGATTGAGGATAGGATAGGATAGAGGATAGGATAGGATAGAGGATAGGATAGGATAGAGGATAGGATAGGATAGAGGACAGGATAGAGGATTGGATAGTATAGAGGATATTTTAGGGTAGAGGATAGGATAGGATAGAGGATAGGATAGGATAGAGGATAGGATAGGATAGAGGATATTATAGAATAGAGGAATGGATAGGATAGAGGATTGGATAGGATAGAGGATATCATAGGATAGACGATTGGATAGGATAGAGGATAGGATAGGATTGAGGATAGGATAGGATAGGATTGAGGATAGGATAGGATAGAGGATACAATAGGATAGAGGATAGGATAGGATAGAGGATTGCATTGAGGATAGGATAGGATAGAGGATACAATAGGATATAGGATAGGATAGGATAGAGGATGGGATAGTATTGAGGATAGGATAGGGGATTGGATAGGACAAACGGTAGTATAGGATAGAGGATAGAATAGGATAGGATAGGATAGGATAGGATACGGGATAGGATAGGATTCAGGATAGGATAGGGGATTGGATAGGATAGAGGAGTGAAATAGGATAGAGGATAGGATAGGATAGGGGATAGGATAGGATTGAGGATAGGATAGGATAGACGATAGGATAGGATAGAGGATAGGATAGGATAGAGGATAGGATAGGATAGAGGATATTTTAGGGTAGAGGATATTATAGGATAGAGGATTGGATAGGATAGAGAATAGGATAGAGGATAGTATAGAGGATAGGATAGAGGACAGGATAGAGGATTGGATAGTATAGAGGGTATTATAGGATAGAGGATAGGATAGGATAGGGGATAGGATAGGATTGAGGATAGGATAGGCTAGAGGATAGGATAGGATAGAGGATAGGATAGGATAGAGGATGGGATAGGATAGTGGATACAATAGGATAGAGGATAGGATAGGATAGAGGATAGAATAGGATAGAGGATAGGATAGGAAAGAGGATAGGATAGTATAGAGAATAGGATAGGATAGAGGATTGGATAGGATAGAGGATTGCATTGAGGATAGGATAGGATAGAGGATACAATAGGATATAGGATAGGATAGGATAGAGGATGGGATAGTATTGGGGATAGGATAGGGGATTGGATACGATAGAGGATAGGAGAGGATAGAGGATAGGATAGGGTAGAGGATAGGATAGGATTGAGGATAGGATAGGATAGGGGATGGGATAGGGGATTGGATAGGATGAAGGATTGGATACGATAGAGGATAGGACAGGGGATTGGATACGATAGAGGAGAGGAGAGGGTAGAGGATAGGATAGAGGATAGGATAGAGGATAGGATGGAGGATGGATAGGATAGAGGATTGGATAGAATAGAGGATATTATAGGATAGAGGATAGGATAGAGGATTGGAATAGGATAGAGGATAGGATAGAGGATGGATAGGATAGAGGATTGGATAGAATAGAGGATATTATAGGATAGAAGATAGGATAGAGGTTTGGAATAGGATAGAGGATAGGATAGAGAATAGGATAGGATAGAGGATAGGATAGGATATAGGATAGGATAGGATAGAGAATAGGATAGGATATATGATATTATAGGATAGAGGATATTATAGGATAGAGGATTGGATAGGATACAGGATTGCATTGAGGATAGGATAGGATAGAGGATACGATAGGATAGAGGATAGGATAGGATATAGGATAGGATAGGATAGAGGATAGGATAGGATAGAGGATAGGATAGGATAGAGGATTGGATAGGATACAGGATAGCATTCAGGATAGGATAGGATAGAGGATATTATAGGATAGACGATAGGATAGAATAGAGGATAGGATAGGTTAGAAAATAGGATACGACAGAGGATAGGATAGGATAGAGGATATTATAGGATAGAGGATAGGATAGGATAGAGGATGGGATAGGATAGAGGATGGGATAGGATAGAGGATACAATAGGATAGAGGATAGGATAGGATAGAGGATTGGATAGGATAGAGGATAGGATAGGATAGAGGATAGGATAGGATAGATTATAGCATAGGATAGAGGATAGGATAGGATAGAGGATATGATAGGATAGAGGATAGGATAGGATAGAGGATATGATAGAATAGAGGATATTATGGGATAGGCGATTGGATAGGATAGAGGATAGGATAGGATTGAGGATAGGATAGGATAGAGGATAGGATAGGGTAGAGGATAGGATAGGATTGAGGATAGGATAGGATAGAGGATGGGATAGGGGATTAGATAGGATAATGGATTGGATAGGATAGAGGATAGCATAGAGGATAGGATAGAGGATGGATAGGATAGAGGATTGGATAGAATAGAGGATATTATAGGATAGAGGATAGGATAGAGGTTTGGAATAGGATAGAGAATAGGATAGGGGATAGGATAGGATTGAGGATAGGATAGGATAGAGTATAGGATAGAGGATATTATAGGATAGACGAGAGGATAGGATAGAGGATAGGATAGGACAAACGGTAGTATAGGATAGAGGATAGGATAGGATAGGATAGGATAGGATAGGATAGGGGATAGGATAGGATTCAGGATAGGATAGGGGATTGGATAGGATAGACGATTGGAATAGGATACAGGATAGGATAGGATAGGAAAGGATAGGATAGGGGATAGGATAGGATTCAGGATAGGATAGGGATTGGATAGGATAGAGGATTGGATAGAATAGATTTTATTATACAATAGAGGATAGGATAGGATAGAGGATAGGATAGGATAGAGGATTGGATAATATACAGGATAGCATTCAGGATAGGATAGGATAGAGGATATTATAGGATAGACGATAGGATAGAATAGAGGATAGGATAGGATAGAAAATAGGATACGACAGAGGATAGGATAGGATAGAGGATATTATAGGATAGAGGATAGGATAGGATAGAGGATGGGATAGGATAGAGGATAAAATAGGATAGAGA